>NC_065888.1:5762575-6065606 GCF_905147045.1 Nymphalis io
AAAAAGAATCCTTTCAAAGATCACATGAAATTTAGTGTAAAGAATTCTTATAGGATCTATTTTAGATTGAAGATCTTTCTAGTATTACATATCCAAGAACGATTCAATTCTCGGATTGCAAATATATTGTTTATTTCGGCCGTATCACGTAACATAAATCTTGAACCAAAATCTCCCCATCCAGCTTAAATCCCTGACATTTCGCTTCCGAGCCCTAACGTCCCCACTACATACCACGGCACTTTGTATCGCAATCACTAACGCGCTGAACTCCCGCGCGTCGAGTCGCGCTATGCCTCGGTGGTGAATTAGTGTAGTGCAGTGTTCGTGTTCAGTGATTTAAGATGAAGTCTCTCGGCGCTACCGCGCTACTCACGCTAGCTGTTATTGCAGGTGAGGATATGCTAAACATTTCAGGACGATTGTATGACTTAAATTGCGATAATTATAAATATTTTCAATGGGGTATCTGTGCAGAAAAATATTTAATTATTTAATGTCTTGAATTTTACATTTATGAATTATTGAAAAAAAAAAAACAAAAAATGGTGAAATTTTTAAACAAAAATTTATTAATTAATAATATATATACAACGAACATACTGAAGCTACAATTAGTATTTCAAAACGTTGTTAACGAATTGTTTAAATAGCTTAGTGATTTATCGAATGATATTTTGCTGCGGTTGGAATTTTCGCGGTGCGTTTGCTTCGAGCAATTAAATAATACAGGAAAATGAAGTAGGAATACGACAATGTGATTTATATACATTTGTTATTATAAACTGCGTGCAATCGTGTGATTTATTGTACTACAAATATTATCAATTTTATTTTTTATTTTAGTAGTAACTAATTTAGTTCATATCGTATTATTCTATTGAATTTATAAATTAAAAAAATATTTTATTGTTAGAGATAAAAAAAAACTGAATTTATAAATTAAAAAAATTATTTAATAGAATTACACAGCAAAATACGTACGACAAAAAGCCGCGTAACTTTATTGTCTACAAGAATAACTTTAAATATAGCCTATCAATATCATTTTATAAAAGTAAAAAAAAAATCTTTAAAATATGGTTTATTGTAGAAAAGTAATATGCGAGTCGAAGAGTGATTTTAATATAATCAAACCAACCAAAATCAAACGGAACTTTCTTCTCGACTCTTGCGTCATTTTGCAATTTAAATAAACTCTCTTCTGAATATTTAAGCGCATATTTAAAAAATATATATCATTCTAATTATTTTTTAGTTGCAAAATATATTATCAAACTTATATAATTGTTACAATTCGACGGATTTTTTTAAATAAATTATAATAAATTAAATACAAAATAGATTCATTGTTTTTGAGATGTAAGTAAAATATAAAATAGAAGAAAAAAAGCCGATCTCTCAAATGATGTAATAGTTAGAAATTGCATTTTAGATTGATCTAATTCAATACTATATTATGCGGATCACACTCTTCGATTGTGAATTGAACTTTCGTTTTCTATAAGCCGCACTATTATTATATACAGCATTCAACTAATATCATGAATTTTTTTTCAAATGTTTTCGGGATTAATACGTAATAAATAATAAATAAATATAAATCGGATAAATATCAATAAAAATAAATCGGATATTCACATGAATATGAAGTTATTTTGTCTTTTTAGAAATATTATTTTTATTCATGTGAATATGAAGTTATTTTGTTTTTCATGGTTTTGAAAGTCCATTTCGTACACAAATTGAATTCTGGATTGTCAGATTTTTTTTTTTTATAGAATAGGAAGGTGGACGAGCATATGGGCCACCTGATGGTAAGTGGTCACCAAACACCCTTAGACATTGGCATTGTAAGAAATGTCAACCATCGCTTATGCCAATGCGCCACCAACCTTGGGAACTAAGATGTTATGTCCCTTGTGCCTGTAATTACACTGGCTCACTCACCCTTCAAACCGGAACACAACAATATCAAGTATTGCTGTTTTGCGGTAGAATATCTGATGAGTGGGTGGTACCTACCCAGATGAGCTTGCACAAAGCCCTACCAAGTTTTATCTTATATGAAATTATACTTTAATTTTGCAATAAAATATAAAAAAATTGGTAGCTTTAATAAATGAAATATAATATTTTTGTTCTTTTGTCGATCTTTTTTGTATTTAGACATAAAAATTAATTGCGCTATCGCAAGTTGTTTGTAATTGTTAGTACTTACGTAATATCGGTCTACGCGTGTAACGCCACTGCAACCATAAATTGTGCGTGAAGTCGAATATATATTACTTTTCCTTTTATGGCCGTGTCACTTATTTCGTACTTTGTCATTTGATATTAAGTATAATTTTTTGAAGATGTTAGCATTTATGTATATTATATAGAAAGCTTTTTATCAATATATTACAAGATATTCCAAAGAACAAAATGGAGATGAGGAAAAACTATTAACGCATACTTTTTCAAACTAAGTTAAATCTCAAATGAAATATGTGTTTTTATTTTAAATTTTTTTTAACATGAAAAGACCAATATCTACGAATTCAGTCAGTATTCGAACTTTAACATTGTAATGTCAATATAAATAAAAAATAAGTGTTTGATTATATACGCATTATAATATAATATAGGTTATATTTTAGCACAGAGACTATTTTATACTAGTTATTTAAAAACGTAACCGTATATAAAAATATTTGCGAAGCATCAAGTTTTACGTAAGACTCATTTATATACTTTATATATTATAAATTATTATGCGCAATAATTAAAAAAATGTTAATTGCTGTTTGTTATTTTTGATGTAATAAATTATATAAGTCTGGTTTGACCAATTCACTAACTGACATATTAATGCAAATATAAAAAAAAAACTTAAATTTTGAAATAGATTAAAAGTAGCACTAGTCAATTATAACATCTATACTACAATTATCTTTATTAACTACATGAAATAAATTATGATATAATAAAAGAAATATATGAAACTTAATTGTTATATAAACTTATTATTCATATTATTTGTTAAAAAATAACCGGAGTTGTAAATTAATATTAAAGTCGCAGTTTCAATTTGTCCACACTTATTAGTCTTTTGGCTGTAATTATGTTTTTGTCTTTTTATATCTGCATTACATTTGTATTCCAGATCTATTTGTATATCTAATTAATTACTATTTATTAACTATTTTAACTAAGTAATACCGAATTAATAGTAGCATGTTCGCTAGTCCTCGTTATTTTTTTTTTTTATAGAATAGGAAGGCGGACGAGCATATGGGCCACCTGATGGTAAGTGGTCACCAACGCTCTTAGACATTAGCATTGTAAGAAATGTCAACCATCACTTACATATCCAATGCGCCACCAACCTTGGGAACTAAGATTTCATGTCCCTTGTGCCTGTAATTACACTGGCTCACTCACCCTTCAAACCGGAACACAACAATATCAAGTATTGCTGTTTTGCGGTAGAATATCTGATGAGTGGGTGGTACCTACCCAGACGAGCTTGCACAAAGCCCTACCACCAGTAAAGTCAGCTATAGTCAGCTCTTAAAACACTACAATTTCTCTATTATTTTTTAGCACTTACTTGACTGTCATTTATCGATATGTTAGGAGTAGATTCGGCTTTTCAGTTGGAGATGTTACGATATTTATTTCTCATAGATACAGCAGTTAGAATAAAACAGATACCTTATTCTGTTAGATACTATCAATTGCATATTTATTGACCTTTTAAATTGAAAGACAATAGTCATGATGAATGAATATTATTTAGCTGAAGGACGTTAGGTTCAGGATTCTTATCATTATACCATTAATTTAATTAAGGATTGTATTTTTTATAAATTCAGGCGCTAAAATTTATTTATATATATATATATATATATATATATATATATATAGTTATATATATAATATATAATTTATATATATATATATATATAATTTATATATAGTTATATATAGTTATATATATAGTTATATATATAATTTATATATATATATATATATATATATATATATATATATATATAAATTTGGAATTAATCATTCTTTTTGTAAAAAAAATGTTTTTATTTTTTATTTTACACAATACTTATTTAATTTAAAATTAATAATATATTTTTTCTTAAATAGCTACATTCAGATTTCTTTTATCGTACATATAGTATGAAGATATATATTTTGAAGAATAAACTATATCACAAAAGATTACAAATGAATATTCTCACTTACATTTTTAATATTGCGCATACAATAGTTTCTGCAGATATATTTGCTGTCAAATGTCTATTATACGATGTTCTTCATCCTTTCTGTAACTGTTCTCATTCTGCAATACTTCATGCCTCTACTTACGTCCGAAACACAATTGATACGCTTGTTTTTCGACGGAAACCACAAAGCATCGACAGTTGCCCCACAGCCGAATTATCTACGCTTCGGTATTGTTATGCAAACACTTTTCGAGTTAGTTCCATATCAGAATCGACATTGAGATTCCTGGTAGTGACTTTATTAACTAATAAAAAAATAGCTTTTTTTATTATTTCTCAAATTCAGCTTATGGCCGATATTTTCCGATGTTGTATATATATTTCGGTTTGGAATTTAAAAAAAACTAGTTTGAGTTATCTTTAAAAATAAGTCGTTATTCATTCTATATAATATGTCTGATTTTTGACTATGTTTGAAAGGCAAATACATTATAAAGCGTATTAGTTTAAACGATTGTATGGAACCACAATAGATTATGTCGGCCAAGGCTTGTTTCACAAACGCATTAACGATTCCGTTTGCATCCACAAGTTTTGTTAGGTCTAGCTTAGGAACAAAACATCTAGGTTTTTGTTACAAAACTAATTGGGAATGCACTGAATAAAAAAATGTATTTTAAAAGCAATTTTAAAATTAAAAATTATTATATTTTAATAACATATTAAAATAAAATAAATCAATCACAATACCGTACTGAGATGTTGTTGATATGATGGTGATGACAAGAAGATTGTTTGATAAGATGTTTGATGTAATTGATGAACCATTTAAATTGTTTAATTACTAGGAGAAAAAATCATTAAAAATAAACACGTTAAACATTAAGTATATACAGATAAGTTTTATACGTTGGATTCAAATTCTTTATTGTCTACAATTATAATCATATTTATATATATATATATATATCATATAAAATTAGGTTTCGCCCACGGAATCGACCGCGTGTTTGGTGTTAGGTTTGAAAATAGTAGCCTGTATCCTTTCTTGGGGTTCAAGCTTGCTTCGTACCAAATTCAGTCGTGGGTTAGTCGTGAAAGTGTGAGAGAGATAGATAGAATTACTTTCGCATTTATAATATTAGTATAAATTATATCTTTTAAAATTGGTTCTTTCAAAATACTTCCAATAGATTGTCTCATTAATCCGTACCGTACCGTAACAGCCTGTGAATGTCCCACTGCTGGGCTAAAGGCCTCCTCTCCTCTTTTTGAGGAGAAGGTTTGGAGCTTATTCCACCACGCTGCTCCAATGCGGGTTGGTAGAATTCACATGTGGCAGAACTTCAGTGAAATTAGACACATGCAGGTTTCCTCACGATGTTTTCCTTCACCGTAAAGCACGAGATGAATTATAATCACAAATTAAGCACATGAAAATTCAGTGGTGCTTGCCCGGGTTTGAACCCACGATCATCGGTTAAGATTCACGCGTTCTTACCACTGGGCCATCTCGGCTTATATAATATGTAATCATATATATTAATAATATTCCTTAAAATAAAAGTGATTCCAGCCTTCATTTTGTTTTAAAGCTTTTTAACTTCGATGCTGAAATTTCTTAAATAATATATATATTTCTTAATTCTCTCATTAATATATTATGTAAATATGCATGTCATTCACGTTTTTAAATACGAATTAATTAAAGTATTTCATCTGTGCAATACCAGGCGCAAATGTTAGAAATAAACAGATTATTAATACGTTCGACAGGTCATCGTCACCGTTTTGTTTAATTTAAACCTTATATAATAGGTCGAAGGTTACACAATTGTTCGAATCAGTATCGTATTAGCAAATCCTTCGCAAGGTTACTGGTAGAATGTGGGCGAGTCAGCTGTATCTAGTACAGATCAAAATTTATGGTCTTTGACGACATAATTTGGTAAGGGTGTCTTAACACCGTGGCTTATGAGACGCAATCTGTACTGAATGAATTTGTCACAAAATTATTTTTAGAAAAGGTTAATCTTGAAATTACAAAAAGAAAACGGTTTTAAGTAAACAAAAATAATAAAAGAAAATAAACATTAATATACTATAGCCCTTATAATAATAAATATAATAGTTGCGAAATCAATAAGTTATTTAAAAAAATGAAACATTTTAACATAAATAATTTAAGCAAATTCGATATGTTACTTTCCTATCACCAATTAGTTCACAATTTGTATAGTCGTCGTTATTAATGACAGACGAACGTTTTATTTTAAAACGGTTCCAATATTAATTCTATTATTAAAATATACAAATTTATTTGTATGTGTGTGTGTGTTGTGAGACACACACATATAAATAAAGTGTAAATGGTTATTAAATAATAAGCAAATTATAGAAATAGCAATATGCGGTATTTTTGTCGAAAAATATGGAAATCACACTGTCGACATCTATAAAATCTAAGATATTATTTTCTCTGTGCCTGGTAATAAACTGACTCACTTACTATTGAATGATACCACCCAAACGGGTCTGTAGAAAGCCTTATTATTAGCAATATAGTGTATTAATTCTTCTAAAGACTCTACCAGAAATTTACGTATAACGTAAGATTAACGTATCAAGAATTGCTTATTGCGACATATTTTTCAAATCTAAAGATAACCAATGAAATTAGAAACCAGGTATTGATTGCTAATACGCGGATTATCGCACAAATGTTTACCTAATATTAAACAGAACGTATCCAAATGATCGTAACGCACTAATTACTCGTCATGCGTTACGATGTAAAGAAATGGCATTACGCAAGAATGGCGGAATCAGATATTTTTTATTGTTTAGTAACTGCACTTTCACGGTCATGAATGCTTGACTTTCCTTACATTGTACACAAGGTTCGCTCATTAAACAGTTACATCATGAGTAATTAATCGGATCATACAATAATTGGTCGCTTTCAAACATGTGTGAAATTTTGGCAGTCTTTTATGTTTGTCACTTGGACCAGTTAAAAAATCTTTAGAGCTATTTAACTAACTAAAGTATTTAGTCCTAGCAAAATTCCAATCAAGTGCATTGCTGCTATATTGAGTATTACTATCCAACGTCATCTCAGATGATAAGAACTAAGAGAACAGTCCATTATTTTGGTAATACGCAATTATTTTTAAGGAAAACCATTCAAATGTTATTTATAAATTAATTCTTAATGTAGTGTTAGTTAAAATTATTATATATTGATAAGTTTGGAAAGACAGTGATACGAAAATATGAATCAAAATAATAAGTATTTAATATTTAACGGAGCTATTCACGTGAAAAATTGTAAAAATGACAGGCATAAAGCTAAAATATCTTAAAGTAATAATTTTATTAAAAAGTTTAATTTATATTTTAGACGTTTTTTTAAACATTCAATTATTATCAACTTTTAAAAATAAAAAGTATTTCTGAACGAATTATTAAAACACGGAAGTCGATATAATAAGCAAGATATAATAAAGATAAAAAGGAAAGTGCATTCGCGAATAAAACAAGTCATTTATAAAAAAAAATAGGAGTTTCCCTCTCAAGAAATCGTTACTTTTATTGCTAAGTCCGTAACGTAAAATATCGCTAACACTTCCAGTTTGTTCGTAAGTGAAAACGCGCAGGCGCATCTACGCACACATGCTCGGACGTAACTAACTCACAATTAGTTCGAATGTGTGGGTAAGCTCTCATTTGTGCATAGCGAGACAGGTTGATCGGTATGAGGTACAATTTCATTGTTTCATGATGTCGCGAGTAATTATGCTTCGGATTGAACCAAAAGTTATCCTTTATACTTTAAAGGTGAATGTTATTTTATTTATTCATACATAGTTTTATGTATGTCTTTGATTTTTGCATTTATCTAAAATAAAAAGCTAGATCACGTCCACAAACTCTATGCAAAATATTGTCTATTGTTTGTCCACAAGGGAGCTATCACTCTAGGTAGGTAGCAAGGGGTGCAAAAATTTCAAAGACAATTTTCAGGCGTACGTAAGCGTTGTTTTATTTGAAGTGAAAGTGTCGACCAACGGACGAAGAAAGACAATTTCTACCCTGATCAAGAGCCAGGGCCAGCGCCGGGTTCACGATTACCTCCCAAAATACTACATCCGTGATATACAAATATAGTATAAAATAGCTGTAAATATGCTACGAATGTTTAGTCATTTTAGTTGATTGAACGTTAGAACCAATGAACCATAAATAATTATTACATTAATAAAACACACGATTTCATTGCTTAACTTTGGTTTTATAAACGATTCCGTCAGTCGTTTTCATTGTCTTTTTATAAAATTCGTATTTACATATGTTCTTAAAGCAACAGAAAATCCAAAAGAAAATTAACACATGAATCTAATTCAAAAGTTATGTAAATAACGTACTGTTTGATATTTGAACAAAGTGATGATGGAAATGTACATGTTTATTAATTTTATCATTATCCTTATAACTTTACGAATATTACAGGTCAATTACTATATCAAGTGACCAATTCGTATAATCTCTTTTGACGTCACTATTCGATATATCTTGAATTTATAATAATAATGTTTTTATATTTAAAATTTCAATTTTGGAACGCATTCGAGGTGAAGTTGCGCTTTAAATAGTCTATATGTATTTCTTTCAAGTTGACGGTATCACTGACCATCAACATTACCCATCCGAGTACCCGGAGCGAGATAGACATCAGGAGCTTTTATTCGTATTATTTTATTTATTTTAACAGATTGATTCTCGCTTAAGATTTGACTTAAACAAAAAAAGTAGTCGTAGAAATAAATACGATGTAGGTTTATATTTACAATAATATTATAAATGCGAAAGTAGCTCTGCCTCTGACACGATTTTGATAAAATTTAGTATTCATACTAAATTTCATCTAACACGCGGGAGAAGCCGAGCGTGAATACATGTTTAATATAAACTATTCATTGCCCACCACGCTTTGCAATGCCTCCTTATTTATTTTTTGGTAAGTTATCCGATACGATTTACGCTACACCTACTGCACGTTTTGTTATTTAATTTAGTTCTATGTAACCTGTACGCAAGTACCAAGTACAGCTATACCAAGTATCAATTCATATTTTATAATTATATCATAATAGTTTATGAAGTAGTATAATAAATGAGATAGAGATTTAAGAACTATTTTCTTATTTATTTTTTATAAAGGTAAATAATAAAAAAATACAACAAAACATTCTATAAATAAATCTTGTCACTCCTTGATTTTGACATTCCTCTTACCATTTTATCAACTGCATCTAATAATAAATTTACATTAATAAATAATAGAAACATTAATTATTAACAATGTTATGTATAATTATATTCATCATATATTATACATGATTTTATAATTATTACTTAAATGAAAGATAAGAAAGTTTTACTTAATTCATTAATAATAATTTATTTGTGAACTATGGATGTAAATAACTATCAAAACGAGATCCCCGAATGTAAGACATCTGGCTTTGTGAGAAGGCCACTTTAAGCTAGCCAACGTTACAAAGTAATCAGATGACAGCGATTGCATAATTACAGTTCGAAAGTACATTTCTCCAATATCTACGAAATGTTAGCGAAACTCGATTTCTCACTGACTTTGCATATATGTGGCAAATACTTGGTATGACCGAGGATTCATTTTAAAATTCGAATGGTCATCATTTATGAACATCATGCAAAATCATAAAAAATCTATTTTTAAGAATGTTATCAATGCCATTTTTTTAGGGATTACTTATAATAACTTGTAATAAATACTGAAAGACTTATTTTTTATGTTATGTCCCTAATGATATTCCTGTTTGGGCCTGAGCGACGCGTGCTACTTTACGGGCCTTTACGGGCTTTCTCAAAGTCTAAGTATTATCATAAAAAAGTTTTTTCTAAGCTGGATTTTTATATATTTTTTATATTAATAGTTAAATACTCATTAAAAATATTATAAATTTATATAAAATAAACTCGTTTAGTCGGCTGTAGGGCGGATTCAATTTTCCGGAAAATATCTTAGTCACCTTGTGTTAACCTTGCAATAACTCTATATGTCTCAAAGACATCAAACTATAACGTAGAAGATCACCTCCAAATGTCGAAGGCTTTCGATAAATTCTTAAAAACTCGTTCTCCTACTAACTTTAGTTTATACTGATTTGAATAAAAGTAAATTTTTTGTGTTAAAAATATGTCTTAATGTTGGTTTAAGAACCGGTTGGATAGAAAATATTATTATGGAGTAACGGTAAATATCAAATATCACATATTTATAAATTTATTTTTGTGTCTATGTTATTAATTATTGACTAATATCATAAATACTAGTTGATAGTTGACTTCGCTTGTTTGAGATAGGTGGTTTTCTTTTGATAAATAATTATTAACTTGTATTAAACGAAGTTTTTTTATAGTAAAATTTAAATATATTTCGAAATTTATTATTATAAACGAATAAAAGTTTAGATGCTTGAAAGGTTTTTTTAAATATCAAGCCTGTATTTTGTGGAATGTTTTATGTAGTCAAATAAGATTTAAATATATATCAAGTACTATAAATAAAACATAAGATTACGTTGACATAGACAATTGTTTGTATATTTTATAATTACGTAAGTGACAAATAAAAATGCAGTACATATATGCGATCGTTTTCCGAAATAAAGCACGTCTTTAACAGGCATTGCATAAAAGTGGGTTACAGAAAGTGAGTAATCAATTAGATGTTGCGATACTAGCTCCTTTGTTTTGTGATCCCACGTTATTGCGAATATAATCAGCTCTCAACGAACATTTGAAAATTGACAGATACATTTAAGATAATTAATTTATTCAATGTTTGTTTTAATAATTATTTAATGATAACGATTTATTGTTATTAAACACATGTATTGTTATTATTATCAGGTATGCGATTTGTATAAAACAGCTCATAAATTAAATTAAATCGTATTTAAAATAAAAACGAAATTGATGCTAGATTATTTTTACTCAGGCAAAGTGACTAATTTGTATATTAATTTAACGAAGAATATTTTATTACGCTTTGTATAAATCGAATTTATACACAGTGTATTTTACTTTAAATCGAATTATATTTAAAATTTTTAGTATTATTACCGAACATTAAGAATTTATTAAGAATTAGGAGATTTATCAAATTAAAGACGTGAATTCCAGTCAAACATGTATTTTATTTTAAATCAATTATACTGTGAGATAAGTTAGTTCTAGTTAAATAATGACCTAAGTGGTCAAATTCCTAGAAGAAGAGGTTTTGCCATTTCAGGACGACAGTCTCAATTAGTAACTAAGAAACGAAATTGCAAGTAAATTTTGTTTGTGGTTGGAAAAATAATGTTATCATTTTTTATAATTTTTATAAATAACTATGTGTGCTGATTAACATTAAAGAAAGGCATTACTTTAGACATATGTTTTTTTCTTAAAATAAAACTATAAACGTTTTATAGGAAATTTAATATTTCATTGTCTTGAGTATATATAATATTTAATGTTCAGAACACAAATATTACATAACATATTCATATTAATAGAATTAGGCATTTACTTTCTTTGTCATTGTTCCCAACCCTTGTTCGAAATTTGAATATCACAAGGCAGTAAAAACAATTAAAAATATTTTAATATTCATAATGTTATATTTAATAGTATATTGTTAATTATTTAAAATTTCTCATTTCAGGTAACACAATACATCCAGGAAATATTAGTCGGATGTATGTTTTTCTCACGTACGAGTGTAGTATGTATAAAGTTTTATTGTAATAATTGTAGTGAACCGTCCGTTTTGAAACTTCTTCAATGAGTTAGGACATTTTCCCAAGCAAAGGTTAATAGTTAAATTCATCTTGTGATTACTTCGCGACGTTATTAAGTTGCGCTTACGTAAAAACATTATCGTCTTCACTATGGGAAATGTGTCAATTTTGTATGTAGATGCGAAAAGTTATGAACGTACTGATTAAAATTACGAGTGGTCATTCTGAATGCGACGTCATGTTAAGTGTATTATGCGTCGTTAAAATTTACTTTCTCATTTTCATTATATCAATGAAAGTAATCTTAAAGCAAGTATACCACAAATATATATTATGTTGTATATATCTTTTTTTTTGTAAAGCCGCATCTCCACGATGGGATATTGCATTTGTTGCTAGATTGCTAGTCTACCTATTTTTGGTTAAAAAAAAATCTTGTATTAGCGTCTTGATATAGTTTTTTTTAATTAAAAAAAAATCGGGTTTCATATAAATTAGAATAACGTATAGTTTTTTTGGAATTGTTTATACTGGACAATATATTTCAAAAGACAAACACCCGCCCTATGGTCAGACGATTGTAGGAAGATGGCTGGTGCTCAATGGATGCGACTAGAACAAGACCGGGAGAACTGGCGCGCCTGTGAGGAGGCCTATGTTCAGCAGCAGTTTTAAATGAAAATATAATCACTATGGATACGAGAGCATATTCACAAATAAGGAAATGTTGTCTTCAAGAAAATCGAGACACGCGGTAGCGTGTCAAGCCAAGTTAAGTCAAGTCAAGCTAACAGAACTGGCACCGTGTATAATATTACCACTAGAACCAATTGGAGCCACTTTTGACCCGTTCATAACATAAAAACTATTACAGATAAACTTGTCAAATTTGGCTCATATATTGAGACCTGCGAGATACATATGTACTCTAAATTTCATAAACACACCTAAAACGGTTATTTAGATATTAACGTCCAAAAATCGTCATTTTTATCACTGACTGACCTATAGATCAAAACTCTAACCCAGTTCCAGATGACCTAGAAAGTTCAAATTTGGCATCCCGTTAGGCAGTTGGGTGAATACAAAGAAACTAGTAAATTTTTATGATTTTAATATAATTAATTAATTTTTCAATTAATTGATATTATTAGGAACATTTTGTTATAGTGCTTGTAATGTAAGAATGAGTAATCAAAATTGATGACAGCCGGTCTTTATATGGATTTTAAGGTTTTCACGTGTATGTATAAAAAGTGGAATACCACCCTTAATTTTTCTTTAATCCAAACATATTACTTACAGCTTTTGAACTTGCAAAGGCTATAATATAATTCGTATATGAGAACTAGCTAAGTCAGACCACTGGCTTCAACATATTATCCTAAGTTATAAGAAGAAATGATATTTTAAGTTCTTATAAAATATTTTATGTTGTTATAAATAAATTTCAATACTGACCACTGAACTTTGCACTCATTTAGATCTCACTTCTTTTGTCGTTGAAGTCAACAACCGAGGCATATATCATAATATTGAATTTAGCTTTTATTTCACATTTATGTTTTTGACGAGATTTATTTTTAATGTGTCATATAAAACGAAAACGTCTAAAAACCCATTCGTAACTGTAAACAAGAGTCATCGTCCTTTGATGCCCAAAAAATATCCACATCTTTATTTTATTATTTAATTTATTGAACAGTTCATTAAACGATAAACTTTAATATGTTTATAGAAATCATAACTATTATAATTTATTTTCTTTAAAATTTTTATGAAATATAAGATAATTTATTCATAATAAAATATATTATATTGACCAACGACATTACGATTCTATTTAAAATATTTTTTAGTTTCGATAAAATTATCGTCCTTTGTTAGTCATTTGATGCTGCAGAAACGAAGATGGCGTTAAATAGCGTCTTAAGAAAGTAGGACTATTAAACGCCATCTTCGTTTCTTATTTTCCAAAAATAGATTTTTTTTTTTAATATGTCACTTCATCTAGCCTAAAGTCATCCGTTCTCAAAATTTCGTTTCCTATTTATAAAAATTCAAGAGATCATATAGAAATTATTGAATACTACTTTTCTCTTCAAATAGAAACACAACAGTAATAAGTATTGCTGGTTGGCGGTCAAATTTTACTGGTGGTAGGGCTTTGTGCAAGCTCGTCTGGGTAGGTACCACCCACTCATCAGATATTCTACCGCAAAACAGCAATACTTGATATTGTTGTGTTCCGGTTTGAAGGGTGAGTGAGCCAGTGTAATTACAGGCACAAGGGACATAAAATCTTAGTTCCCAAGGTTGGTGGCGCATTGGATATGTAAGCGATGGTTGACATTTCTTACAATGCTAATGTCTAAGAGCGTTGGTGACCACTTACCATCAGGTGGCCCATATGCTCGTCCGCCTTCCTATTCTATAAAAAAAAAAAAATATTCATATGGTAAGTGGGTGGTACCTACCCAGACATGGCTCCGACTACTAAGACTACTCAGGCTTGCAAAAAGCTTTACCACAGAGTTGATTTATAATATCATTTAGAATTGAAACATTCAATAATTTACATTTAACATATGAATATTTTATCTGTGCCCATTCATTTACTCATTAAAAGTATAAGAAATGACCTATTCAGCGATATTATGGGTATTTATCAATAATTAATTTGCATTTTAACAATTATTAATTTCATGCGTAAAATTCAGGTTTCATGTATAAAACGTTGTTTTTATACCAGCTAATACTAAAACTAATGTAATAACTAGTCATAGTTATTGATTCTCGGATCCAACGGCCAAGGTTGTATGTAGGTGCTAACTGTATGTGACATCACTTTTGTCTACAGTGGTCAGTCTTCACATGTACCGTCAACAGAATAATATCATGGATATTTTTATTAAGTTTTCTTTTATTTAAGTACCATTGACACTTAAAACTCATCTGAGTTTCTTTATTTTTAGATATTTTTTTTTTAGTTTTTTCCAAAACGTAGGAATAAGTAAGAATATTTAAAAAAAAAAACATTATTTTACTGATTGTACATTCAAAATTGTATTAAAATTCATTTAACGTAGCTAACTGTAACCGGTTTGTGTATACTTAAGTTTGGATGAATACAAACGGCGGCTTAGATTAAATGCTTTAGAGATTTTAAAGTGATAAGCTGATTATAATATTTAAAAGTCACACTATTGGTGTCCAAATGGTTTTTTTTTTTTAACAGATAACATTTGATCTGCTTCTCTTGTTTTAACTTTCATATCTTTTAAAATTATTTTGAATTTTTATTTTATATATATGTGACTAGTGTTATCATAACCATATTAAAATTCGAGCCTCGTTAGGAACAGTTTTAAAATAAGTAAAAAAAAATAGTAATAGTAAAGTAAAAAAGTAACAGCTGTAAATATCCTATTGCTAGTCCTGTACTTTTTAGGAGCAGATTTTTGGAGCTTTTACAAAAAAAAAAAAACATTATTTTACTGATGATACTGATATGTAGTGGTGCGAATAGTGATTAAGAAAGTAAAACTTATTATTATAGTAAAAGTTCATTTACAAAGTCATCGGTTGATTCTAACAGTATCACTAAATGAAACCTTTCATATTCGAGATATCCTGTTAATCGCTTGTTATTGTGTTGCATTATAGTTCTTAAGCCGTTGAAATAAGTGCCGGCATGAACGTCGCATAATACGACGATATTTAGAGTTAAAACACTCTTAGCGGTTTCGTAACGTATTAACAAGTTTGAATTCAAGCTTCACTTGTAATGATGATGCTTATTATCTCATTATTATTATATTTGTATGATGTATTCAAATGTTGTTTTAAAGTTTGTATTAAATATATTTTAAAGTTAATATTTGAATGATGTATAGTAACAGCCTGTTAATGTCCCACTGCTGGGATAAGGCCACCTCTCCCTTTTGAGGGGAAGGTTTTGGAGCTTATTCCACCACGCTGCTCCAATGCGGGTTGGTAGAATTCGCATGTGGCAGAATTTCAATGAAATTAGACACATGAATGATGTATACACTTTATAAATAAATAAATAACTTCAAGTGTACTATACCATCGATGTGTTGAGTCGTATGTCATAATATGTGCAATGACATGACTTGAGAGCTATTAAAATGTTTGCAAAATTTTGCTCAAATTAAAATGGGAACAAATTTTTTTTTTGTTTTCAATAATATTATTATTTATTGATTTTGAAATGGATGTATAATAATGACGGCGATGTAATTTTAGCGCGTCCACTCCAATCTCCATGATTATGAGAATTGTAATTTTCCCGATACAAGTCGAGCATCCCTCGATGGGTCTCGATTCGAGCGTAAACGAAACCGCGGTATTTTAATAATAATAACCTCTTAATAAATTTTTTAACCAGTAACTAATAAGCAGATTAATTTAAAACCTAAGAATTTTTTGAATCGTAATGAAATGAAGACAGTTTTATTTGACGTTTAACTCATTCTAGCATGTATGCTTAGCATTTTAATTAATACTTAAACGAGATATATTAAATTATTTCTAAATCAAGCAGATGGTATTTGTGTGAAGATGATTCCAGATTGGTAATTCATGTACTCAAGCAGTTGGACCTTCGGCTTTAGTACATATTTAGTACATATTTAGATTTCTTGCATATTTGCGTTAAGGAACGTACGTTATGCCTTTAAAGACTGTGTCGTCTTTCTATCTTATAAGGTATTATGTCAGTAGCAATGTAATATATTATAACATACTAAATAGGTCTTTTACGTTTTACTTAAATAAGAGAAAAATTTATTTATTATCTACTATGGCAGCAGATTTTTATTCTTATTATATATTGATATTAAATACGTTTTGGAAACTGTTTTGTATTGTCCTATAAACTGATTAGTCTGAAAGGATTCCTGTAATTAGATATTGTACCAGTCACAGGTTCAATCCTTACTAATAACGTAATCGTACAAAAGGTGTTTATTGTGTTAACACCATAAAAGTCAAGTTTTATATGTACATATATATATATATATATATATATATATATATATATATATATATATATATATATATATATATACAATATCTATACATTTATTCGCTTTGGAGTCGTTTATTGAACTGAACTAACTAAATACGATGGATTGGCTTATTTACGGGTTGTACGATATTAAAAAATAATGGCACATAAGGTTTAAGACTCTACATATATTTTTATAATATAATATGATTTATGATAAAAAATTTTTTTAATAATTCATAAGTGAAGATTAGAAGGAAGTCACAAATAACAATAATAATGAAGACAGTCAAGTTTCAACTTCACACAATCTTTTGTATGCATAAATACCGTAAAATATTTCCGTGGTAACATCATTATACGTAACATGAATTTCACAGGAGGCGAGAAAATATGGCATTGTTTTCCTTCCGACAGACGCCATTGGTAAAACAGAGCAGATATTATGCCACAAAATTGGATTTCCTGAGCGCGGGAGAGTGCTTATTACAATGTAATAATATGGAGTGCTCTTAAAGCTGACATATTGCACGAAATTTTGCTGACATGACTGTATTAAAGATTTCTGCTAATCACGTTGATTGGTCAGAAGTTAATTACGAGTGGGTGCGCGTGCATATTTAATAAACATACTATAATATATGAAATCAAATTGTTCTTGTAATTTATTCATTATAAGCATTTTTGAATATTACAAAATTAAATTTAATTCATTCATTAAATGTGTGTATATAACAATATACATATCTCCAATTGGTTCCGTCGTTGAAGCGTAACAGTAAACATTGGCATTCGTATGAATTAATATCATAAAAAATGATCACGTTTTATATATACTTGTTATACATCTATGTTAATATTTGTTCACGTCTCCGCAATTATCGTTAAAGTACGTTTCCTAATTTTATATTGACTATTCGATGATTGTGAGAATACCCATTTTACGTTCCGAACTAGAATTAAATTATTGAATAATTGAGAGAAATCATTCGATTTTAGTTTTGTGTATTCTAATTTCACCCTAGTCGAATAAAGCTACAGGTGAACTATAAACCTGTTATATATGAGAGTAGTATTATGTTTTTATTGTTAATACCATATTTGCAATATACATACATCGGCTCGATAAAAGTCTTATCATTGTACACATTCAACTTTCTCGATATTATCTATTTAAATCGCGATCATACAACTCTTATTTTACCTGACACTTTAACATGCGAAAAATACATGATTGCGATTAAAGCCTTAATCAAATTTTATATAGACGAGAAACTTTATTATGAAAACTTTGTACGAAAATATTATACTAAACAGCGGTTCTAGTTGAATGTTTAATGTTAATAGATCATATATCAAAAAGAGTTTTTTTAAGATCTCTAAGTATAACAGTCATTTTATAGGTAATTTATTAATACTATCTTGCAGGTGGGCGATATTTACGGAAGCAATCAATGTGCGTGCATATCGCATACTTCTATAAGCACGCAACTCTAAGTGAATGTACTCTACCAAGGCCCACATTACACTTAATACGCAAATCATAATCCACAAATATAATTGTTATATTTATAACAATAAGAATGAAATTACTGTACCAATAATTCTATTAATAAAATCGGTGGTGCCTCACTGTTCGTTCTTATTTTGCAATCAAATTTAGCTCTTAAATTTCGTAGACAAATACTAAATTCGCTTGTTAAATTAATCGCAGACGTAGATAATAGTAATTGTTTTAGTTCAGAATACCTGATATAATCATTATGTTATAAGGCGCTGAAATAAATAATAAGAGCGATTAAAGAGAAACTTAACGAAACGAATTACGTATTTGCTTGTGTTTATAATTTAACTATAATGCTGTATATACCTATTAAGTGTTTGAAATTGTATCTGTCATTTTATCGTATTCTTGTTTTAAGTGCCATATTTCAAATACTGTGGTGTATCGATTAAAATAAATAAATAAATAAATAAAACTATTTAATGATTTCTTTAAAAGCGTCGACAGTCGTTATTTAAATATGAAAGTGGGCTGGGGCTCAGGTGTACTAAGTAATTTATCTCTTGTAATCAAAACTTTAGAATTTTTAATAATATAAGAAATACTATTCAAGAAAAGATGGCTTATACTGATTGCTCAAAGAATAGATATTCATATCTTCGGATATAAAAGTATCACTTTTCCAAATAATTACTAAATTAAAACTTTTTAATTTAGAAAATATTGTCTAACATCAAGTAGTACTTTCGGTTGTATTTTTAAAATTTTATTAACAAAAAATTGAATTATGAATAAAACTAAATTCATACAAATTTAAATCGAATGTAAAATTATATATAAAACATATTTTAAATTTTTAATTTTTTCTAGATAATTTCACAAATTAATAGACGTTGAAATTCAGTAATATTTAAAGAAACGTTTTAATACAAAACGTTTTCGTTAAACCTATGTGTAATCTTGACCCGACCTCTCCTTACCTCACCCGTCATTCTACTAAATCATAAACTATACGCTGTCATATAATTATCTTTGGCATAGATGTTATGTGTTTCTATATTACTTATACGGAAAATAATTTCTCAGTATTGATGAGGTGTATTAATATATATAATGTTTGAACATCAAAAACTGTCATTTTATTTATTAAAGAAGAAGGAAAATAAAACTTTTTAGCATTCGAAAGTTACTGCAACCAAATATGCGCAGTAAAATATGTAAAGAACAAAATATATAAAATAAATATAAAAAAATTTAAAATAAATGTATAAAATAAAAGTGATTTTGCCTACATATTATTTTCTGTTAAAATCAAATACAAGGCGTAATTTAAAAAAAAAAAGCTATTAAATGTAACCCGGTAAAGTATTTCAAAACACACAGTCTAAAGCGCTAATATATTTTGTTTTAACTTGTCTAACATTTAATTATATATAGTATAAATTTGCAACAAAGTAACGCGCAAACAAAACAAGTATGTATATATAATAATAACATAATATATATAAAATATTATATGTGTACTTATACCTATTGACTTTAAGTAGATAACGTCTTAAACACGAAATAATTATAAATTTATTTTATTACATTAATACTCATGAAACGCGCGTTATTTTTTTAATTTATTACAACTAAAATTCATTCACTTGTGTCATTTATTAAATATTTTAAAAATTATTAACCATTTGAACTTAAGATTTTGTAAATATTAATATCGATAAGATTTTCCATTATTTCATTCTATTTGATTAATGGTTTCAATTAACTTGTCAAAAAGGGTCTTGTTTACATTTTTATTACCATATCACCATCTTTAGGTTTCTAATTTCAAAAACCATTCAAGTGTTGTCGTAAGGGATGGGGTAAATGACCTTAATACTCCACTATATACCTGCGTTCTAAATGATCCCTTTTGAGTTCATAGGACCCTGACATCATGGTTTTATTTAGACATTTCTTTTTTAAAACATATTTACTTTAAAATGTTATTTAAACAAATAATTCATCGTCTATTTGCTTTGCAGGGTCAAATGTATTAATGAACGTTATAATTGATTGGAATTAAATAGGGGTATAAATAGGGAGTATAGGGTTTTTTAGTCAAAATCAAATCAAATAAAAATAAACTTAATTCAAGTAGATTTTGCACTTTTGAAAGATTTTATTATATTTGAAACTATCATCGGTTCGAAATGTATATTCTACCGGGAGGAACTGGCAAAAAACTCAGTAGCTATCTTTTTCTGACAATCATATTATATACTCAATTAAATACAATTGAATTTTTATTTATCCTGCATAAACGAAAGAAAATAATTCTTCAAGTCACATTCTCCTTTTCATCTAAAAGTTTATGTAGCTTTAAAACGACAATGATATTTAAAGACGATTGTTTAAAATGTAAAGACGAAGTGTTTGGAAGATTTTTTATTTGATTTTAAAGAACAAGAAAAAAAATTTACTTTATGTATTAAAAAAAATCATTATTATATTGGTATTCTACTGAATACCAATACATTAATTATGTGTAAATTATGATAACTAATGACATGCAGGATTTGCGGTGGAACCTTAATATATTTAAATAATGCATCTTATATTTAAATCTGTCGTACCCACTTCAGATAAATCTTATCTTAAAAGACAGTTCATTAACCGTGAAAAATAATGTAAGAATAAATTTAGCGCTTAAATTAAAATGCCCGAATTCATCGATGAGTTATTAAACCCAATATGTACGTAACGACGTAGGCAGGCCAAAGTAAAAACATTAAAATTAGGTAATAATATTTTATATCGATTTAATTATTTTGAATTTCACAATTAATTAATGTTATAATAATAACGATACACAGAAACAGAGAAGCAGCAATTTCATAACGAATTAGATTTATATATATAAATTAAAGCCTTGCATTGCGTATTTATTGACTATTTACGAAATCTTTATAGAAAATATAAATACACCAATTCAGTAATGGATAAAATAATTTTAATTAATACAATAATTTAATTCGCATTAACATCTTTATCTTTATAGTTATTTAACAATTATAGAAAAACATAACTTCCTGATATTTAATTAGAATTTATTTTCAATTTAAATGTCATTGAATAAGTAAGATGTCTTAAGTAAATTATACTGATGTACTCAAAAATCAAGTTTTACACGAAACTCGCTTGTCACTCCGCTAAGTTTGTTTTGAATAAATGCGATCCATCGAAAGTGGTTTTAGACGCCGTCATTACTTTCGATTTCGTTCGAACCTTGAATATAATCTTGTATTTATGGAAGCTTACCATACTTAGCTCTTAAAACCTTTTTTTAATAAGATATTTGAACTGGGCGCGATTAACTTTATTTTGAATTATAATTTTCGTATAATATTTTTCATATGTGCAAAAATAGATTTTTTTTTCTTATAAATGATTATTAACTGATTTACTTTTAGTAAGTTTATGTTATTAATATTTCAACAAATCGTTATTTTTTTCTAAGCTTGTTTTTAAAAAGCCAGTCACTTAGGATATATAAGGGCGTTAAGAGCAATAAGAGAAATCAAAGAACTAGTTATCAGAAAACGAGGATGTATGCAAGGTTTGAACAATATTTTTCTAATCAAGTCCTTCCTTCCGACCTTCATGGTTGTGTACTTCACTATATTAAATAATATTATGCAGTTAATAGCAATTATAACATAATTTGACGGGTTTGATTTACGTTTGACGGGAATGTAATATTATTTATGTCGAAATCATTTATTTTGTAATTGGTATTACATATTATATTCGAAGACATATTTTTCTTTTTAAATGTTTTATAGATGTTATATTAGAGCATAGATTATAATATTTGTATATAAATAAGTATAACTTTTACTCTGGTTTCGTAATGTATTAAATACTACCTACTTGTTTTCGAGAAATGTGAAAAGTGTAAACACAATGTTATACATTGTTACGAGTCCCAAATTTTCACATCCGCTCATGTAATCAAACAAGAGCTTGATTAATTATGGTATTAATTTCTCGTTCTTCCCGTCAGTTGCCATTGTTGTCGGCCATCTTGAAATGACTTGACAGATGTGACATGTAGGTGAATATAGATTATATAATTCTTAAGCTTTTTACTTTAAAATGTACAAGTAATTTAAGAAAGAGTTAAATTATTTTACACAAACGTTAATTAAACATAAAAATAAAACTCAAAATTTATTTGTTAACATATTTTTTATGCTATTTATATTTATTAGGCACACAAACAACATGATCTTGTTGTTGATAATTGCTAACTATATAAAATTAATCCATGAAAGATACTTTCGCTTATTCGTTATGGACGTGTTATATCTTTTGTTCTCAGGCAAAGAGGTGAAAATCATCGCCATTGTTTTCGTTTAATTTATTATAAGTTTGTATGTTTTATTTTGAATAAAATATATTAAATATAATAGAAGTCGATGGTTTCTGTTTGAGAGATAGTATTTTCTAATATTAGTATTGAAAATAATAAATCTGTGTCTAATTCAGTTTCAAGTATTGTTATTTAGAGTTTTTTATTGTATATCATCCCAAAGATGAAGCCTAACAAAAATAAAATTTATATTATTGTTAAACCGAAAAATACTTTTCAAGGAAATCTTTTAAATCAACTCAAGTTAGCCAACGAGTAAAGCGCGAACGTATGCAAGATGAGATCAACCATGACCCTAACTCATTCATTGCTACCACTTTTAAATATGTAATGAAGAAGACAACTTAGTTCTTATTGCTGAGAGATAAAGCGTATTTTTTCATGGCAGAAGTAGACATGTCATTAGCATTTATCTTTGCCGTTTTAAGAAATATATCGCCAGATGGACGTAACAGCTGAGTTAGGTATTCGATATAAAATCCGATTTAGTCCCATTATCGATTCTCCTTTTCATATTTCTCAGAAGTTTTAATGTTATCTCATACCTCGGAAAACGTAATGAAACATTGAATTAAAAGCTTTCATTAACTATATATTGGCTTCGAGTGACCGATCGATTTGTTGCAACAGTGTAATTATTTTATAACACCACAATAGAACCCTATTATAAATGAACTGGCTTTCACTTGCGTACATCTGAAACTAGATTAAGCATAATAACATATATAATAGCAGAATACAAGGAGCTGTTAATTGTTTATTTAGGAAAATTATGATTCTAATATTATAAAGTAAGTAACGTTTTTTTATATATACATCCAAATTGTACTAATTTGATTAACTAAGCAATCTTAATAGTCTACAATTTCATGATAGCCACAGATCACCGTTGAAGAGAATATCCTCAGTTTGGCGCTATTTTGGCAAAAAGTAAAATTATATATGCAAAATGTCCTAAACAGTTTCAATACCAATTTTTTTTTTATTTACAAAGCGGGAAAAATCCTTTTTTTCTTAAAATTATTATCAAAATATACACTTAATATCGTATTATTAATTCATCACTAATAATAATTACCATTTGTGAAATCTGTATTGTATCCATGTGGGGTCAGGGCGATTTGCTAGTATTTAGTATACCGGCGTTGGATAATTCCTGTCTCTAATTATAATATATGGAGTTTTGGTATAAATTTATATATATATTGATTATAAATTATAAATTATAAATTTATTTATATATATATATATATATATATATTCCTATATAATATAATTCCTGTCTCTAATTTATATAATATATGGAGTTTTGGTATAAATTTATATATATATTGATTATAAATTATAAATTTATTTAAATATATATATATATATATATATATATATATATATATATATAGAATATAACATAGTTAATTAATATCCTGGGACATTTTTCACACACGGCCATCTGATCCCAAATTAAGCTTGTACAAAGCTTGTGCTATGGAAACCAGACAACTGATATACTACATATACTACTTTTTTTTTGGAAATATATACTTATATAGATAAGTTAATTGCGTAATAGAAAAGTTTTTGTTTATAAATTTTTCAAAGTTTTATGAAAACTTTAATTATGATGTAGTGATTAAAAACATAAAAACTTACATTTTATGTAAGACGACATTAATTTGTATCGTAATGATATAAATATAAATTAACACGTTTATGAAATGGCTAATGAAATCCGAATAATAAATTGTTGATCGATTAACGAAATCGATGTCAAATTGTACTTGCCGCCGATTGGCATGTGGTACATTTCCATGTTATGTAACGTTGGGTCTACAGTTACAACAGTTGTTACATCTTAATCGATAAAATAATAGGGAGGAACGAATTTGCCGCGATCATTTAATTGATTCTTTTATTTTTGTAGTGCCTGTCCTCAACCATTACACGAATTAAAGCTACCTCAGCTTTAATTCGTGTGATGGTTGAAGACGTTATATAATGTGTTATTAAATACGATGGGAAATTATATTTAGTACGATATCGTTCTTGGGAGGTACAATGAGATACAGACGAAGCGGTAGTGACTAGGTACTTTTATTAATTTTTTTAAGTATCTTGTTCTTCTAAGTTGATTCTATGACTGAGTTGATACTTAGACCCCGTTTGTGTGGATTTGGGCAGAGATTAACGGTTCATGGTTTACGGGGTTTATGTGCAATAGTTATATTGGTTTTTGAAAAGTATTAATTAAAATTGTAGTTCTATTTAAAATAAAAATAATAAGCTTACATTTAATTTAAATTGTTCAACAATCACCGTTAAACGATAAATTTATGATAATAGTTTGGAATTAAATTTATTTTGTAAAATGATTCAAAAGTGCTTATGAGAGTTACTGGTAAATACTATATTTTGACATATAAGTGTGCGAACGATATGTGCGAACGAACGATCAATTTTAATGGAGATTTCTATTTCAAATTAATGTTATAAATATACTTTTTTAACATATGCTTCTATTAATGCTTTATGGCAAAATCGCCATGAAGCATTTAAATAATTCATTAATATTGCTCTTGACCTACAATACAGAGTTGAAAGCAAAACTTGATTGTTTTATTATTCTAAGTCAGTCCAATATACTTTCACTTTGTACACAAAAAGCTCATACATTTTATTCTTTTTACAGGTAATTATCTGATCGTCGCTTCAAGGGACCCTGGTGAAGTTTTTTTTTTTTTTTTGGTGAAGTATTGGGACATTGTATTTAAGTTTATATTTCTAATTTATCTAAATAATTCTAATAATTTAATACATTTCTAATCTAATTTATATTCAATATTAGAGACAACAAACGAATAAATTTTATTATTTTTTTTTAAATTTAATATTCCATTAATATGATTCGTTTTTTTTTTAATATAAATAAACAATATGTATCCCTTAATGGTAAGACTATTGGAGTTATGGAGATCGAGAATTTTTAAGTAAATTATTTTTTAATAAACATTAAAATCTTCACTACCTTTTTTCAAAAGTAATTAAGCGGAATAGAAAGAAAAACTGCTACAACGGGAACTGTTTATTTAAAAAATATATATATATGTATAGAAATTATATAAAAGTTTTTTTTTTATAATTTTCAAATAATCAGGAAACAACCTACTAAACGCGGTAAGACAAAACAGTAATTAAAAAATATGTATAATAGTGTTATCAACAACATAATTTTAATGTTGTAATTGCGTAAGTCCATGCCTTTAGAGGACATTATTTTTTTCAGACACTCAATTAACATGAGTAAGTCCTCGATTAAGATAATAATTATCTTATATAACTCAGTTAGTATAATAAAACACATTATAACAGCTAATAAAACAACATTATGCAAATCAAGTTGTTTAAAACATTATAGGCCTTAATAAATAAAAAACACTGTTTAATCGTTGCATAGATAAACAAGGATTTCTTCACTTTCTGGCATTAGTGACTTGACATTTGAAAGAAGAAGACAAGGCACTATACAATATAAAACGTTAACCACGACGTTTATTAGTAGGCAAAAGAGTATAAAACTTAAATGAAATGTACATTAAATAATATATAAAATTAGTAAAAAGATTTGTTACTCATTAATTTTACAACTAAATTGACTATACGTGTTAAAAATAACATTATCATAAATTTTCTTGGTTTCACTTAGATACGTTATTTATCGAGGAAAGCACGATATTTTTGGTAAGACTAACTATCACGTAATCATTGCGCATTATTGCATATTAATATTATATGATCTGCCTATTATTTTGTGCATAAGTAAATTATTTGAAACAAACATTTATCATCTAATTCAGACTTCATTATAAAATAAGTTACAAAAAACACAAATATGAGCACTTGAGAAGCCGTTGGATGTTGTCATTATAATTTAATAATCTGATTTAGTTATTATAAAACAATATAATATAACACTTTCTTCCAGTAAGCAATCCCAAGAAAGACTGTGAAGGAAGTTGCCCGCCAACATAGCAAAATTAATATTTTTGTCTAGGCATATTGTAGAGTACCTAAGTGTTAATGATTTATGGGTCGCTTAGCGATGAAAAACTTATACCAGAAGACAAAGTGCCTTTAAAAGGCTTTAGTATATAATATTGTTATAAAAGTAAAGGCGTTTTGCAGTTTCACCCGCTTTAAATTTAGAATACTGATGTGATAAGCGCGAATTTCATGTTTTAGTATCAACCTTATTGATGCAAAAACATGCAAGATATTCACGTGTATAAATACGTATGTAAAATCTTAAGTTGAAATATCTAAATATAAAGTACTTAATTATATTATATCAAAGTTTTTAATATTCATAATAATTTACGCTTGTCGCTCTATTTGAATACATTATACATAAACAAATTTACTAATTTTCTAGTCGTTTTTTACAATTTTAAATTATTTTAGCGCTGTAAAAGCTTTTTTATTATTCATATATACTTTCGTTTTTTTTTCTTATCTTTATCAAGCGCTGACAATATTTTATAAATTCAAGGTCAATCATCACCCATGACATTTATATATCATTGTAGTTCTAGTAATAAACAAGGGAAACTGGTATGTAATAAATTATTAAAAGCCTATAATTTATAATAATGCCCCGCATTGCGCTGATTGTTTATTTAATAACCTGTCGATGATTCCATAAATGCTTTGAAATTAATTTCTATAAAATATCATTATCGTTTTTTTTTTTAATTATATTTAATTGTATAATAACCAGTATCCGAAACCAATTAAAAAACCTCTAGGTGTTTACATCCTGTAAGACTTTTAAATCCTTATTTTTCTGCAATCACAAATAAAAATTGAATTTGTCAACGAGAAGTTCATATTTCGAGATGCAGTCTTATTTTAACAATTAAGATATTATATTTTCCCAGTATCTAAACTATTGTCGGACCAGATTCTGTCAAAAGCTGGGAAATAATATACATATACATAAAATATAATATATAGGTAAAATGATTTCTGTAATTACAATATTATTATAGGCATTATACTATAATGCCGTGTGGTTCCGAAAGAACTAGCTATTGTAATCCACTCAGAGATTCTTGTTAACACTTTCTTAGTAAGCAATCCCAAGATAGACTGTCAAGGAAGGTGCCTGCCAACATAGCAAAATTAATAGCATAGTGCAAGGTGCAACACATCAACAATTGTGACAAGCTAAATCAGACCAAGCGTCAAGCAATCTAACCTACATTTTCTTCACCTGCATTATGATACCTCTAAATTAATGTAATGAACCAGTTACTTGTGTTTCAAGTCTCGCAATTGCATTGGTTTGGAACAAGTTATTACACGATCTTGCCCTGGTTCCGAGTATCGGTGACACTTGTAAAAATACCTGTTCTGCTTGAAAAGGAACGTTTGCGAAATAATGCCAGCCCAATAATCATTTGGCGTGTAATTCGGTTATCGTATTATTTAAGCTGAGATCAGAGATGAAGTAAAAAACGTTTTATAATTAAAAAAACGTATTGTTATATAAATCTGTTGTTAGAAATAGGCTGAAAATAAACTACAGTAATAAACTTTATACATACATTGAAAAATATGTGAAAAGGATGTTACTGTTGTATCACATTATATTTAATATTATTCGAAAGATTCGTCACAGAGTTCATTTAAGAAATTGATAGAATTTTCTTCAAGAAAATTTGAGCGAATTTCGAACATTCTTGAAAATAGTAATTTATATAATTATGTTAAAAGGATATGTTTACTTTATAATTTTCTTATATAAAATTTTTATATTTAAATGATGGATCCATTTATTCATCCATAATAACAATATTAAAAACAACTTGTAATAACTTTCTTTCTATTTTATAATCCAATGAAATCTTTTAATTTCTATTTTAATATAGATAACCTATTCGTATCTATAATATCAATTAGTATTTTTTCTTCTTAGTCCAGAGGGTGGATCTACCAGTTATCTGTCCGATAGCTGGTTGGAATCACTACGGGTACGCGACCCCGGACTGCTCTAGCTACTAGTGTCACATTCCTGTATCTTCCGTGATCACAGTATCCTCACCCCTCTCCTTGATACGTTGTTTCCCAAAATTACCCCAGCGTCACGCCAAAGAAGAAGGAAAACTAATATTAAACCCGGAGCGGTGCCTCCGTTTAGGCGTAAGCCAGTCACCTGCGGCCAAACCAGCACCACACGTATTGACTCGTCATTCCTGCGGATCCTGCTGGGGAGGAGGAGAGGGTGGCATGGGTACTGGGCAAGCCCGTGTTGCCATAAAGTCGCCTGGCCCAGGCGTAGCAGCATCCACGGAGAGGACACTTCGCTCACCTGTCTTGCAGGTGGAAAACAACACGGAGAGTGGCAGTCACCGGTTATAAGTCAGCACGAATAGGTGTAAGTGCGGACGCCAGGGGCCACTCTTGACAGTAGGAGGATCCATCGTAGATCCATTGATCAGTTACCGCCTGCTTTAAGTCGGGCAGCCCCCGATCAATAAGGTACTGATCCGCCTCAGCGTTAACTTGTTCCGCCTGGGTGAACGGAACACAAGCCTTACAGCTAGACGTTGACGCTGTGACATTGACCACCTGCTCAAAGAAACAAAAATCTCAAAACCCACAACAACGCTGCTTACATGCGCTTTGCGACATGGAATGTCCGAACGATGAGGACAGGCTTCCCGAACACCTACGGAAGCTCCGATTGCGCCCAAAAACTGCGCAAAACTTACAATATCGACGTGGAGCTTAAAAGGCTCAAAATCGATATCGTAGCCTTACAAGAGACCAGAACTGAAGACGAAGGGTCTTTGCGTGAAGCTAACTACGCTTTTTACTGGAAGGGCAAGAGTTCCTTGGAAACACGAGAGCATGGTGTAGGTTTCGCGGTTCGAAACCATCTCATCAACGCCATAGAGACATCTGTAGGCGTTTCCGAGCGAATTATGGTCTTGCGTCTAAACACAAAAAGCGGCTTTGTCACGCTAATTTCCGCTTACGCACCGACGCTTAGTTCAAAACCTGAGACCAAGGATCAGTTCTACGGCCAGCTCGATGAGACAGTGCGCAGGGTGAATCCAACTGACAGACTGCATATTTTGGGTGACTTTAATGCCCGCGTCGGTCAGGGTACATCAGCCTGGCCTGAATGCCTCGGTGCACACGGCATAGGCAAGCTTAACGACAACGGACAACGACTGTTGGAGTTTTGCTCAAGGCACCAGCTGTGTGTTACCAACACCTTTTTTAAAGGCAAAATGATGCGGAAAGTCTCGTGGATGCACCCTCGATCTAAACACTGGCACCAATTAGACCTTGCTCTAACAAGAAGGAGGGATCTACGGGAAACGCTCCACACGCGGGCGTTTCACAGTGCCGATTGCGACACCGATCACAGCCTCGTCGCTACTAAAGTCCGACTTGTCCCTAGAAGAGTCCATTCTTCCAAGCCACTCGGTCGAAAAAAGATAAATCTTTTCAAGACTCGTGACATGGAAGTAGTGGAGTCATTTGGGGAACTCGTCCGCGAAGAAGTTGCAACTTGGGATAGTACGGCATCAGCGCGAGTCGAATGGGAAAAAGTCAAGTCTCTTCTCACTGACACTGCAGGCAAGATTTTTGGCTATCAAAAGGCAAAATCTTACGACTGGTTTCAAGAAAACGAGAAGCACTTACTTCCCTTGATTGACTCGAAACGCCAAGCCGCTTTAAATTTTCGCCTTAACCCTTGCGATGCGACGCGTAAAGATCTCACGAAGGCAAAAGCCTCACTCCAGCGTAGCACGCGCTTCTTTGTAAATGCGTATTGGACAGAGCTTTGCCAAAGCATCCAAGCGTGCGCAATCGCGGGGGATATTGGCGGGGTGTACGCGGGCATCAAAAGAGCTCTTGGACCTACTCCAAAAAAGACGGCACCTCTCAAGGAAACCGACGGTTCTATTATAACAGACAGCACCCGTCAGATGGCAAGATGGGTAGAATACTACAAGGGGCTCTACTCGTGCCCAGTGGATATTCAGCCAGAAGCAATGGAGCTTGTCCCGAATCTGGCAACTTGGCACGAGCTAGACGTTGCACCCACAGTAGAGGAACTTTATCTGGCCGTCAAGAAGCTCAAATGTGGAAAGAGCCCCGGAAAAGACGATGTTGTCACCGAAGTCGTCAAGCTTGAGTGCCTCTTGCCCATCCTTCATAACCACCTGGCTAAGTGCTGGGAAGAAAACTACGTCCCTCAGGATATGCGAGATGCTAACATCGTCACTCTTTATAAAGGCAAAGGCGATCGTGGCGACTGCAACTGTTACCGCGGAATATCTCTTCTTAGCATCGTCGGTAAAGCCTTTGCCAGGGCCATTTTAGGCAAACTACAAAGGCTCGCCGACCGCGTATACCCTGAGGCACAATGTGGTTTTAGGTCCCAACGGTCAACTGTCGACATGATATTTTCACTCAGACAGCTACAAGAAAAGTGTAGGGAGCAACATACCCCCCTAGTCATTGCATTTGTAGACCTAAATAAGGCTTTTGACTCCGTGAGCAGAGAGGGGTTGTACTCGGTTCTTGTCAGAATTGGATGCCCCCCAAAACTCCTAAGGATAGTGCAATCGTTCCACGAAGGTATGGAAGTTACCGTCCTGCACAATGGCAACGCATCCACGCCATTCGACGTACGCCGTGGTGTTCGTCAAGGTTGTGCACTGGCCCCCACCTTGTTCGGAATATTCTTCTCAGTGCTTCTGAAGGTTGCTTTTGGAGATGAACAGCAAGGCGTCCACTTACACACGCGAACCGATGGTAGGCTGTACAACATCTCAATGCTCAAGTCCAAACGCTACAGGGAGGACTTATTTGTAGATAGTCTCCTCTTCGCTGACGACGCTGCCTTCGTTGCTCATGACCAAGCTCAACTCCAGAGTCTAATGGACAAATTTGCCAGAGCGTGCGACCTCTTTTCAATGTCCATAAACTGCAAGAAGACCGTTATTTTAGCGCAAGGATGTTTAGAGCAACCTGTCATCTTGCTTAACGGCGCACCTTTACAGGTGGTTAACAAATTTTGCTACCTTGGGTCGCATTTGTCGAGCAATCTCTCGCTTGATGCAGAGATCGACTTCCGCATCGGCAAAGCAGCCTCTACGTTCGGGAGGCTCTGTTCAAGGGCTTGGGATAACAGACACCTTACGGTAAAAACGAAAATGCTTGTTTACCAATCATGTGTCCTAAGCACACTCTTGTATGGAGCAGAAACGTGGACAACGTACGCAAAACAAGAACGCCGACTAAACACATTTCACTTGCGCTGTCTTCGGAGCATTCTGGGCATCACATGGCAGGATCGCGTGACAAACGAGTCTGTTCTAGGCGAGGCACAGCTGCCTAGCATCATGGCCATTCTCAAAAAAAAACGGTTACGGTGGCTGGGACACGTGCATCGAATGGAGCAGACCCGTCTTCCAAGGCAAATACTACTGGGAGAGGTTGTGGATGCAAAGAGGTCTGTTGGGAGGCCTATGCTCCGTTACAAAGATTGCGCTAAGCGTGATATGGTTGCGTTTAACATCCCTAGCAATCGATGGGAGGAACTGGCAGATGACCGTGCCAAGTGGCGACGCCTTATTCACGAAGGTCAATCAAAGCATGACAATGACTGGTTTAAACTACTAAAAGAAAAACGCACTAGGCGTCATGAGCGGGCTTCAAACCCCCGCCCATCTGGGGGCGCATACACTTGTCGGAAGTGCGGCCGGAGGATCCTCTCTCGCATTGGTCTATTCAGTCATGAACGCAAGTGCCTTCGCGATGCCGCTTAAATCATCTGTCAAAGATGCAGAGGCCTATTTATATTTTTTCTTCTAAGGTTCGATTTGGAAAATGCTTTGAACTTCAATTCAAGGTGATTTATTAAAATATTACCAATGCTTAATAATAATAATAATATACGATCACAATTCGTATGATCGTCAAATCTTAATTAAGTTATACTTTAAATACATATACATGTGGGAGCAAGAGGTGCTGTAATAAACAAATAGCGAGCAATGTTATTCCTTTAGCAAATTTTACACCAATGACTCCGCGCACCCGCGTGTTGTAAAAGAATATATTATTTTTATAGTACGAGACCTTTAACATTTACTTTTTATCGTAATTTTACAAGTCAATTGAAGCTTCCACTGGTTCTTAATCAGTAGCATTTTTTTCATTTAAAATAGGCAAAGTATATCAAGCGGCAAACGGGCAACTCGATGATAAGTAACCATCGCAAATACAATTTGGCACGTATGAAATATTAAGTATTCCTTACACCGTCATTACCAACCTTGAGAACTAAGATGCTACGTCCTTTGAGTTTCTGATTATAATACTGAGATTAATTTCTCCTTGAAACAGAAACACAGCATTACAAAGTATGTCTATTTGCCAATTACGTCTATTTGTCATTATTATGAAAGCCGATATGACCTAGTGGTTAGAATGCGTGAATCTTAATGGATGATCGTGGGTTCAAACCCGGGAAATTTTCATGTGCATTAATTTGTGCTTATAATTCATATCGTGCTTGACGGTGAAGGAAAATATCATGAGGAATCCTGCATGTGTCTAATTTCATTGAAATTCTGTCATGTGTATTCTACCAACTCGCATTTGGAGCAGCGTGGTGAAATAAGCTCCAAACCTTCTCCTCATAAGGTAGAGGAGGCCTTAGCCCAGTTTACATTAACAGGCTGTTACTGTCATTATTATTGCGTGTGTGTAAGTGTAGTATAAAAAAGATCTAATCTCTCATCATTCTAGATTTTGGTTATTCTCAATTTATTGTTATTCTTATATATATGAATATATTTTTTGATTATATGAACAATATCATCAATATTTATATTTCTCAATTAAAATTCCTTGCTAGTCTGAAAATTTAAATTGAATCCGAGAATCTGAGACTTAAAATTAATATAAAATTATAGGATATCGCTTTAATTTTCAAATTATATTACTATAATTTGTTTCAATAGGATTATTTGAATTTTAAGTATTATTTAGTATATTTAATCTACATTACCGTATCCACGCTTTATAAGGGGAAATTTTTAAATTAAAATAAATTTGAAACATTTTTAAATTGTTTTACAAGGGAAGGTCCTCCAGATCGATTTCGGCCACGGTGGCCAATCTCAAGAGAGATTTGCCAATTGAGCAGGACACATTATAGTGTACAAGTGTGTGCGCAATCACAGGTGCACTTTCTTTTTCCTAACTCTCACAATCCGATGGGATGGCAATCCGACACGACCGGAAAGACTTCAAGCGTAGGACCAACGGTTTTAGGTACTTTCCGAGGCACGGAAGTGGACACACTACTAACTTCAAGACTCCGGGCTGTTATTGAGAATTTTCGACAGAAAAACCCCATTACTTTTATTGGCCCGACCTGATTTGAACCCAGAACCTCCGGGTCTGCGGCCTTACGTCTAGCCAATAGACCAACAAGGCAGTCAATTTGTTTTATAGCTACGAAGGAAATCTATAAATAATTTCAACTGATCCAAACATGGAATCAAATGATTAAATCAACTATATATTGTTGTATATTTTATTTTCGGTAAACCTATTGTGATCTGTTTATTTATTTTTTGTTTGTGTATTTACCATTTTTTACAAAACGGCGTTATACTTAAGGTCTTATATAACCTTAAATGGCTTCATTTATAAGAAATATAATCTTGTAAAAACACGTTTTCTAAATTTTAAATCTCGAAATTCGAGTATTTATTATTACATATGTTGATGAATAACTTTGTTTTGGTAAGGTTTACGTTTAAGGAGTAATATTTATCTAGCCATTTACCGCCGTCAAATCATTTCAAAGCAAATTGTATTATGTAGTTTATTTTCTAAATAATTAATAGTTCAAGCATTAAATAATGTCGTCATAGTTTCGGCGCAGTTTTAGGCCTGAGGCAGTTATATCGAATAATCCTATCTTATGTAAGTTGAATCTGGAGCGATTGCGGAATATTATACTTGTCGCCGGCACTTGAGAAAGGAGAAAAATAATGTAGGCTGTCTGTCAGTTTACTTAGGAAATGTTTTAACAAATTTGTTATAAATATTTAATGAATTGTAAATGTTTTTAATTAATATAACACATAAATGCACTTTTTACGTCCATAAATTACGCCGACGATATCGTTCGTATTTTTTTCACTCATTTGTTTAACAACATCCTTATTCTCTAGAAACGTAAATCATTGTTGATTAATGGTCATTTAAAACGTTTGATTTTTTTGTAATTATCTTATTTAAATAATTTGATGTCGCAATTTACAGAAAAAATATTTATAGAACATACATTTTTGAAAATTATTTGTAACAATCGAGATCTGGCAATTACTTAAAAAAATATTAAAAGTTAAAATTAATATTACCTTCAGCGGCGTTTTTAAAGTTTTTAGGTAAGTTTTAAAAAAAATATTTAGAAATTATTATTGATAATAATAAAATTGATACATTCCCGCAAATATTCAAATAATAAAATTAGTATCGTGTTAATTATTAAAAAAATAATAATTATAATATAATTGAAATTTTGTAGAACGTTATATTTTATTGCACCTGATTAATATCCATTATCACCTTAATGATTGCTAAAATCAAAGATCAATGATGATACAATGATCGATGAACCTGAATTAATGAATAATGATGCATTTTTTGTTGTTATTTATGTCTTAATAAATTTGGATGGTAAATCACTATTTAATTACTGTAAACAAATGATTCGTCTAATAATATTTGTTCTTTTGTTTGGCGATTTTGACATTCTACTTAAAGATATCGATTGAAGGTCACATAAACATTCTTACTTGAATAATAATAAAATTAAAGCTGCGTCTAGACTATGAGTCATTTCACCCAATCCTTAGAAGACGTTTAAGGTGATGAAGAATCATATATTTGAAAACACGATGTTTTTATGAGATTAAAACTTAAGTACGATAATTGTTTATCTAGTTTTTACATTCATTATTTTGATAATTATAAAATTAGAAAATATATTTTTGTCTATTGTCTTAATAACAAGTCTTTTAAAGTATGTAATTATAATGAAAGTAATTAATGGCTTGTGAAATTATAAGCCATTCTTTACAATTACAATGATTTAAATAATTATAAATGTAATTAACTAATAAAGACGTCGCTGGAGTCTAGTTTGTTCAGTCTAACAAGCATTATATTTTTCAAAAGGAACTATATTTTGTTAATTATCATAACAACTCAAAATAAAAATAAACTTTATTCAAGTTTGAGACTTTTTCGAATGCAATTTAAAATATTAATTAAAATTAATGTTACCTTGTGGTAACGTTTGGAATGTATGTTTATTGAACCGCTTAGAATCAGCTTAGAATAAACTATTTTAATACATTATAGTTGTGACATCATAAATTAATTATTCAATATTATAACGAATTCTACCTTTTTAAATGCACATTTTTTCAATTTATTTTTTAATTTAAACTTTAATTAAGCGTGCGTATGATAAATAGCATAGTAATATAGAGCGTGACTTAAGTTTCGATAATCTTAAAACAGTTTTTAATCTGTTTCCTTGAATTTGTAATGAATGTAAATTAAAAACAATGCGTTATTGTTGGTTCTGTGTAATTAATTCTATTTTATATTTTAATTTAATAAAGTTAAGACATAGCTTAAATTTATAATTATACAAGTTATTAAAATACTTAAGCAGTCAATTATTGTATAAAATAAATGTGATTGTCATTCAATTTTCCGTAAGAGTTACAAAGAAAATAAAGGAAATAATTATCTATCTATTGTAGAGTCAACTAAAAAATGTGTATATTCTGAAATAGTTAACTGTATTAAATTCTTTGTTTTTATTACAAATAAGCATGACGTAAAATTTTCCCTCATTTTCTTTTTCATTCCGGTCGTTCTTCCGCAACGATACGTTTGTACATCTCACTGTTTAATAACAGCTATTTATACTTTGCACAGATATAAATTTATGTGAAGTGGCAAGCGGATTCGGAAATGGGCCACCCAAATAATAACTTGTCAGCACTGTTAGAAATATTAATATATAATATAAGCATCTCTTAAATCACTAATTTGCCATGAAACTTGTAATCTAAGATTTTATGTCACTTGTACCTGTAGTGTAGAAGATTCTACTAACAAATTGTCATTTTATCGCAATCGGATCGAAACGTAAACGTTGCTGTTTATCCATTTTCTGATTATTTAATTAATTAGTCGTTATTTGGCTTAGTTAATAATTAAGTTTGGTTTTGACACAACGGTATATGTTAACATTATATTTTGTTTTGATTCTTATAAAAATATAATAATCAAAGTTGGATTGGAATTGAATCGGGAAAGTATCGTTATTGTTATAGATTAGTAGAATTATCCCCCTGACTGTAGTCACTTACTCTTCAGAATGTAATACAACAATTTACTAAAATTAGTTTACAATAGTAGTACTATTTCTGCTTGGTGATAGAATATCTAATGATTCTTTGTAACTACTTTTTTTATAGAATAGGAAGGCGGATGAGCATATGGGCCACCTGATGGTAAGTGGTCACCAACGCCCATAGACATTGGCATTGTAAGAAATGTCAACCATCGCTTACATAGCCAATGCACCACCAACCTTGGGAACTAAGATTTTATGTCCCTTGTGCCTGTAATTACACTGGCTCACTAACCCTTTAAACAAACACAACAATACCAAGTACTGTTTTGCGGTATAATATCTGATGAGTGGGTGGTAACTACCCAGACGAGCTTGCACAAAGCCCTACCACCAGTAAAACTAACGTAGTACGATATACAGTGTATAAGTAAACATGTTAAGATTTAATGTTATAAAATGTTATATTTAAACTAACTCAAGGTCAGTGATTATGCTCATACTAAAATGCGCAAATATTAATTATAATTACTTTAAATAAACACAACATTCCTTGTACAGTGTGACATGTATTCATCAGAAAAAAAAGGTATTTACATTACCCTTTAATGATTACATTAGTACATATTAAATACATATTTGCATGCATGCCATTAAAATGATCGCTGCTATTTATTTTTAAAACAATTTGATTAATTATATTAATTAAACGTTTTTATTAAATTTCATTATTTGCTATGGCGTATTAGTCATTAGTATTCACCTATTTATTTTATTGATTGGATTATTAAACTTGACATTTATTTTCATTGTTTTTATTGCATCTATGTATCACTTCCATAATCTCTGTATCCACAGACGGCTAAGTTTTGCTCGAGCGAATCGATCCGCTTTCCGCATCCCTCCTTCGGAATGTATTTTCACTCTTGTATCTCGACACCACTCTTCCGTGGTTAGTGTGTAACGGATATACTTCCGTTCATTGAAATTAGCGAAACATTATGTTTACAAATCACCGTTCATCGTGTAAGCTTATCTCATATGTAATTATAGAACTAGCTGTTCCACGCGACTCCATTTGTGTCAAATAAATATTCTGCATTTTGTCGTAAATCCGTTAAGGTTCCAGACTACAAATAAATCGATTCTACGAATAGATCGATTTTATTTCCAGCTGTTTAGCGCTGTAGTCGTGATAAAGCTACCAAGAGACAGATTTACTTTAGTATTTAAGATTAACTTTTAGTATTTTTATAAGTTAGATAAATTTACAATTAAAAATATTTTATATACAATTATTAAAAATTATTAAAGAGGCATAACGAATGCACGACTCTAGCTAATATTTAATAAATCACAGACTCTTTGTTTATTAGTATGCTTGCTTAACATTTAGGTTATATAAATATTTATTATTTTAAAATTTATTCAAAATTACGCATCCTTTAGGAATTATAAGCATAATTATTATTATAACTTATCCGGCGAAGGAAGGCGTAGATTGGATATCGTTGCAAAACCATGTTCTTCCTAGTTCAATAAATTTTATTATGTAAATGAACACTCCTCAATTTAGTAATTTGAAAATAGTTCTTAAATCTAATAAAAATAAATGTTATTTTTGCGTGCGCTTTATTAAAACTTTTAATAAGCAAAAGAGACCCACCATCATTATGTTCTCATTTAATTTGATTTCTAAGCTTATACCATATATAGGAGTAGAGTTCGGTATGTATTAAATAAATGAATATGTTTTTGTAATATATCAATTATTCATTTAAATTACCAACCTGTAAATGCTGGGCTAAGAACTCTAATCCGAAAAAATAAAATATTTTAAGGAGACGGTTTAAAGCTTAATCCACCACGCTTATAGAATACGGATTGGCGTATACACATGTGGCAAAATTTCATTTGACGCGTGCAAGTTTTCTCACAATATTTTCTTTCACAGTTGAGCATAAGATGAATAAACATAAATTAAGTACATGAAAATTCAAAGCTTGCGCGTGTTTGATCCCGGTATCTTATGTTAAAATTCTCGTGTTTTAACTACAGGGCCATCTCAGTTCTCTCTAAACTATTTCAATTAATGTTCATGCATTACTTTTAATCCATATGTTATCAGAAAATCTTGAAAATGTTCACTATTTATTATGTACGATGTATATAACCGAGAATGGGTTTTAGATCTTCGTGCGAACATTCCAGCTATGCCTCACTCCTTTCTCGTTACCGTATAGCTATCAAAACGGCAATAAAGTGTAAGATAAGTCTGTAATAGTCACCGTGCATTTAGACTTCCTATGTTAGGAAGCTTGTAAGTTTACGCATGGGCACTTGAATGTGTATTTGGCGTCATATTGTGTGTCATTTTCCACTACAAATGTAGAAATTCCTTTTATGGTATTGAATTGATTCTTGCTTAGCACCGATGCTTCTGGTATGTTTTATATATGTATGTATCTTAAGGTTTCATTTTAAAATGTATATACACAAACGTCAAAATCTGTTGTTTTTTAATAATGTTCTATTTAATTTAATTTAAATGAATGTAAAATTAAAATATTTAATTGATTCTTTTGATTTTGAATGTTTTCACTCATGTTTTTGCATGTTTTTTTTTTAAATACAAGAACCTTGTTTTCTATTATTTCAATACTTGAAACCAGCTTAACAATTTTCTTATTTTAAATGCTTAATGTCGTTTTGTAGTTATATAAAACTGAATAACACAAATATGAGACGAATTTTATTAAATCTTAAAATGAGTTTAATTATTTGAAGACATGGTTTATGCTAGTACGTTCTCACGGACATTTATCTACATCGACAGAACCAAGTATGGTTGCGTCGAATTCAATATAAGAACCGCATTTTTAAAATGAAAAACTATATTAATTACTTGTTAACTTATCTAGTAATCTACAAGAACAAATTCTTTAAATTATCTTTCTTATGTAGGTATATGTGCTAATTTTTTTAAAGCGCTATTTTGCTTGAATATGTAATCGCCAAATTATATGGTTCTGTACCATGAATGTTAATAGATGCTTAATTACTAGTAATATTGTAATAACTTATTATGATTTAATTTGTAAGTCCGAATCTATCTCTGTCGTCATAAACATCTAATTTTTTATATTTGACGTCATTAATAGTTTGGAAATGATTTGAATGATTTTTGGTTAAAAATTCCAGTCCTTTAATTTTAAAACGTAAAAGTATCCAAATATTGGTAACAAGACTAATAGAAGAAATATTTGTACACCTTATTAAAGTGACAAAAGTCTCGTTTTTTTAAGCTCTGTATTGGATATAATATAATATTGACTTTTGTGATAATTTTTTATGATACGTTCCTGTTATTATTTTTATTTTTATATAAAGAAAATAATTACAGATGATATCACTTATTGTTTGTCCTAATAAAGGGATTAATTAATACATAACTTTTTACATATAACGAAAACGGTCAAGACATACGGAAGACATACACAAATGGTATGAAAACCAAAAGTAATATACTTTAACACGGTATTTATTGTATGAATTACCTCTTTAAAAAAGTAATTTATACATATGGTAGAGCTATTAAAATACAGATCGGGCAATAAATATTAATCGCAATTACGAAAATGATTTTATTGAGTGCGTTATATGAATTCCGCTATTAAGTTTCATATAACTACATTCGAATTGAAATCCTTAGAACTGCAGATAATTTAATTTATTGCGCAACATCCGTGGAGAGTGGTCAAACTCTTACAAGGTTAGTAGTGAAGTTTTATTACCTACAAAAAGTGTTATATATAACTTAAATCGAAAAAGTTCTATTTCGCCGGAAACAAGCGGATGTTGTAACCTTGTCTTGTTTAATGTTTATCTATCGATGTATCACTTCAGTCTATAATGCGGATGACAATCATTAAAAGATGCAAGGTCGTCAAAAGACCGGCCCATAAGTGGGTTGTTTACGCATTCTATTATATAAACTTGATTATATTTATGTTGTAATGTTTTTTATTTTACAAATTAAAATATAGAGTACGTGCTTAATGTACACGCTTTTATAGTATTTTTGGTTAGATTTTTTGGCTGTCGTTTCTTCTCTAATAATTTTTATAGAATTGATAGTAGATGTTTTGGACAGACCCTAGGCACTAAAATTTGAGGCATCCACATTCTGAAGCATCATCATCATCTTAGGCGTAACAGCCGCGGGTGAGCCTTAGCCTGGTCCAGTAAAAGCATTCTGAAGATTTAGAGTATAATAATATCGGGTCACTTAGGCCGGTGCCTTGTAGGCCTAGGAATAAATCCTGGGTTGGTATTAGGAATAAATAAGTGCTTTTATTTTAAATAAAGATATTGATTTAATTAAAATAATAATTTGTGTTAATTATCTAACTTTATGTTTAATAAATTATATCTTTTTTGTTATGCATATCTATGTTAGAAAACTTTAAAAGATTTGGATTGATGCTTTATTTAATATAAATGTTTTTGTCAATAATTAGGTTATTTAAATATCTGTCTTGTTTTTATAATGTATGAACGCACCATTAAGTTTATTCAATTTAAAGATAAGTTATCATACATTTTTGTCGCTCTGAAATATTCCTTAGTGATTTAGTATGTGAAGTAGACGTCCGACAAAGTCACGTCAGAAGGTCGACTGACGCAAGTGACTGCATGCGGAATATGTGAACACGGCCTACTTTGTCAAATGTCAACATGTACTTCGTTACAATGTTAATGCTCTTATTTTTTGTTACAGGTAAGGGCAACGCCAGGGTGATACAAGTTTCGAAAACGATTATAAAAAGTCAATTTTTATCGACTACGAAATGTAAGTTTTTTTGCGCAAAAATCTGAAACAATGTCAAAGTCATCGTTCAAAATGGAGTCGACATCAAAAAATATATATGTATATATAAGCGGGTAATGTGGTCATAAGTATGTTTTTATATATAAGATAATATATGGAGAACAACTTGACAAAGTGTTTTTTTACATTAATTATAATTAGAGTAGGCGTCGCTTTGTCGTATACATTTTTTTTTTGCTGCCGTACAACAGCTAGTCTAATAAAGCTATTGACAATTTAAAATCTTAATATAGTATATAATAATTACAATATTTATTTACGTAATAGTAAATTGAACTAATTTAATACTTTAGCTGTTATTAAATTCACAGATAAAAATGTTTTATTAATTATGTTTAATAAAAATGTGTAAACGACATTATTTTAACACTTTTTTTATTTATACAGGTTTTTTCTATTTTTTGGTATCAAAACAAGTAACAATTTTAACAATTTATTTTTATTCTCTTTTTATAGCTGATTCATGATCCCTGTCTATAAAAAAGAGAAAATTAAAAATAAATTTTAATAATAGTCATAATATAATTTTATATTTAATTTTAAATATAATCAATAAGGTTAGTATGTTGTTTAAATTAATTCAAACATTTATCCTTGTCAAATTTTTTAGTTTATAACATTAAAACAATAGCTTTTATTTGCAATAAATTTAACTTTTTTTTGACCTTTGAAAGCGGATTACATTCCATGTTTTTTTGTAAAGTTCATTGATACATATTTCTCGTTACTTACACGGAAATGTCGTATATAGCTACATATTACATACATAATATCTCTCGACCTTCGTTGAATGAAGGTTAAAACAAGTTTCGAGACTACCTTTCATCAAATTACAATAGTTTTTATTGCACTATTGTTTCATATCATATACTGTTTCGCGTTATTAGATATTCGCGCTACTGTTTTTATCGTATTGAATGTTATTCAATATTTTCAATGCAAGAAGTTATACACATATCGTTTCTGTTATAGGAAATTAGAACTACCGCATTTCTACAAGTGAGTGGCGGAAGAAACGACTAAGGGATGATCAAGGTTGATAGCATATTAACGATCAATATAGTCACGGGAAACAAACCGAATGCCCTATATTATTATTCTACTTACTACTTACTAGTTTTATTCTACATTTACATAAATTCCAAGCATGTAATACAATTATTATTCATACTTTGAAAGAGTACGTTAGAAACAACTCCATCACACGTAATCATAATTTGAAAAGGATATTACAAAATTAGCTTAATGCGAATTAGTCTTAAATAATCAAAGCCATATGTATTTCTATTTTACGGATGTGTTCGTTAAATCTTCGGTTATTATAACTACCAATATCATAATTATCCTAAGCCTTAGCAGCATTAACATACATAATTATGTTTAATCAAATAGGTAAATAAGTCGAGCAATGCGTGGGTAACGGGGCCGGTATTGTAATATTGTCTAGAGGCTATTAACGTGATAGGTTAAGTCCATTTTAAAAGCATAGACAATATTTTGCCACAGAACATTTAGAATTGTGAAATTTTGACTGAAGTCTTTGTTTGAAACCGCCTATAAATTGTTTAAAGAATATTAAATTTTTGTCTCCATTGAATACAAACACAAAATATATGTTTATTACTCTATTAATACATGGAATAATATTTTTAGATACAATTTAATATATTAAAAAAGACATCTGTCTCGATTAAAGGTAATTATTATATTCGATCTATCATTTGAAAAGTGATAACTTTTTTTTGGTTGACAATGTTTTAATGAGATTGATATTATGCGTGGTTTCTGAACCAGTTTTCTGATATTTCCGCATGGCAACCCTTACAAGGCATTTTTGAAGGCCAGCCGTTCACTTGCATCTGAACGACTTATTGGAAAATACCGAGCAATGGACATGGTTGCTGTAAGATATGAAGTTGTGATATATAAGTAAAATAGTTCAGATTTTTCTATATTGCCCACGGAAGTTCGAACTTCAAACTTCGTTGGAAATATTTCTGTGTGAGTTGCTTTTCCGCTACTAATAGGTGCTTGAGGATTTTAAAAGGTATTAATAGAGCCGAGATGATCCAGCAATAATACGTCATGGGCATGTGTCGGGTTTCTATCTATCACACGAGTGTCTACCAACCAGCATTCAAGCAGAGTGGTGGATTGAACTCCAAACTTTCTTCTTAAGTGGATGTCTTAACCCAACAATGGGACATTGACTGCTACTTTATTTTACTATTAAAACTTAAGAAATCCCATTAGTCGGCTCTACAACTCCCACTGGTTGAAGTTGGATAGGTATATACTGAGCCTGAACAAAGCGGTTCGTTGGATAAAATTATATATATCTTTGAAACTTCTTTGACTTCCTTAACTTGTCACGAGTCGATTGAAGGTATCACGTGTAGGAGCTCAATAACTTGTTATAAAGTTTATCGACGCGAAAGAGTCGGTTGAAAAGATATACAAATCTATTTTCATATTGCTAAACTAAAATTAATAAGAGGCAAACGACCTTTAATGTTTCAATAATGATAGTGTTTTATTATATAGAGGGCAGTGGAAAAATTGTATCAACCTTTATATTCCAACCGGTTGTAAATAAAAAAGTCTAAATAGCTTCTCGAATACCTCAATGAGGAAGTCTTGAGAACTGGAATTATCCCTGAGTAATTGAACCAGTATGAAAAAGTCAGTTATTTTGTAAATTATAACATAAAATTTACATAATTACTGTAATTAAGGGTGTAAATTCTTAACAGAGATAGGAAATTGTCAATGAATAATATGAAATAGGTTTGCGGTAAATTCCTTTTGTTGCCATAAATTAACAATATACAAATTCCACTATGGCAAACTCGCAGATTCAATCATATCCCCATGGGAGTATGTACTACAAATATTACCTAAATAGTATACTAATGAAACATATTATTTATTACTCACATTTTCCCTACAACATATAAATAAATTAAATAATAAAAATCATATTAAAGGAAACCATTTGAGCGCGTTTCTTTTTATATAAGGTACTTTTTAAGCTTTGAGTTAATACAGTAAGAATATATTTTTTTTAAAGTTTAAAATATTTAATTAATATTTAATATTAAAATTATGATATGATTCATCAAAATCGATTCATTAATATTTAGCAAAATTATATTAACAAATATTATATTACGAAATAAAAGCTAATAAATATATCACATGAGTATTTAGCCTTGTACATAAATTGTTTTATTTATCTAAAATATTTAATCGCGTCTAAAATCGTAGTTAAATAGCATGTCCGTCGAAAATACCGACAATTTTGTAAAACACTGCATTATAAATCTTCCTTTTAACTCATTTTATACGTATATTTTTTTAATATCGACCTTATATTAAATAAATAAAGGTTAGTTTTGTTTGTTATTAAATAAATATCAAACAAACACAATGAGAAACTCATAAAAAATGTTTAAAACAAATCTATAGAAAATCCCTACCAGTTATAACGTGAGGTTAAAATATTTACTTCGTTTCATATTTAATTTAATATTTTCTCTTATAGTATTGATTAATATTGCACCTAGAAATAAGTATTTTTATTATAATATTTCCATAAATTTTTAATATTAATTAAGAAATTTTTCCCTCAAATGATTGAAAGACATCAAGTTTGTGTAATTCTAATAGATGATGAATGAAAGAGTTCGTGTTCGTTTATTGTCCTAAAGTATACATAAATATACTTTGTATATGATTATTTCAAGTATATGATTAATGAAAAAGAGTAACTCCCATTTCACCTCGGTAAAATCTTTATTCCAACCGATGGTATATTTATATTAAATTCAATCTTGTGAAATGGCGAATTAAAAATTTTTGTTAGACTACTTGAAATATTATAATATTCTAATTTGTTTGTGTATCTTGTTTTAATTATTAAAAGTCTAAAATATATTTCTTTTTTGCTACAAAGCAGTTTGCGAAAATATTTTATGTCGTATTATATATAATTCTAGGTCAGTATTGTTGCGGGAAAAGACTAGTCTTAATACACATATGACAAGCTTAGTACCATTAAATATTGTTCTATTAATATTTCTAAATCGCCGAGTAGCACAAGGACGTATTAAAAATTTCGTAATTATCTTTTCAAGTTAATCATATTTGTATGAGGTCATGGTCAATGTCTCTTCATTCTGGTTATCCTTTTTTAAATTTAAACGAATAGAGGCAATAAATCGCATTTAAAATTCAATCATATGCATGTAATCTTTACTAATATTATAAATGTGAATTTGAAATTGTTTACTATGCTATCACGTCTTAACCACTCAAGCGATGATGAAATTTTGCATACACGATGTCAGGAGTACAGATTAGGGTACTTAACACCTACCTTTCTCCCATATACGCGGACAAAACCGTGGACGAAAAATTAAATTCCACGCAGCTGAACAAATTCCTGTCATATCAAGATATGACGTTGTCCAGTTTACTGCACCAATTTAGTTGGTATGTTAAATGTATCTGTTATCTGTCTTTTCTTTACAATTTTTTCTATCACTGTCAAGAACGAGATCAATCATAAATACAAATAATAGCACAGTAGAGCTTGCTCAGATTACGATCTACGAACTTCGGTTCAACTTCACACATAAAAGTTAAAAAAATTTGAAACTATCTTCTTCTAAATCTTTATATATGTATTACGCACTTTCACACTAGAAGAGTTTTACTGTTAGTAGTATTAATGATCGTTTAATTTATGAATGCTGTGTAATAGTTATAATCTATGGCCCTACAATCGTAGCTATGTCAGTCTCATCTTCAATCATGTGTTACGTCATCCGAGGTCGAACTTTCGCTCGAACTTGCCATTGAACTTGACATCATGTTGTGTAAGCTACTTTAAATTATTCATATATTGCCAATTAAATAAATCTACAGTCATAAAGAGGTTATAGTTCATATCCGAGGAACGCTGAGGACGTTTCGAATTGTTTTTATTTTTATAAAATTCAATAGAACAATTGACAGTTTATAAAATACAATTTAATATGCAACAGGGATTCGTGGTCTTGTGATGCATACAAGTTTGACTTTTATTTTTTAATTAATTGCAGTGTATCCTTTTTTTACTGGTATTTTTAATTTCAAAGAAATCACAATATGTGATGATGATTTTTATATCCTCCAGATCAATTTCAGCCACGGTGACCATTCTTAAGAGGAACCAAATGTGTGGAACTTATAGTGCATACGTGTGTCCGTAAATACAGTTGCACTCACTCTAGTTTAAATTTATTGATGTTTAAAAATTAAAATAAGCAAAATGGAAAAAAACACATACAAATGAAAAACAAACAATCTTTGCACAAAATACTTCATGCTACATTTATATGTATAAGTAATTAAATATATTTTAAAATCATATAATTAAGCTAATGATATTTGAATGTGACAGAAGGTTCATTTATGCTTATAATTTAATTAATTCCTTTGATTTACCTAATATGGTCCATCTCGTTAACATCATAGATTACACGCATTTATTCGGTGTGTAGGCGCACATCCTTGTGCTAGATATGCGTGGGTTACCGATCAAATATTAATAATACAAATCATCTGCTAATAATATTTAAATTTAAATTAAAGATGACAGATGTAAAAAAAATATCTTTATTTAAAATTGATATAAAAATAGTATGAAGAATCACTGTCGAGTATTTATTTACATTGACATCTAAAAAAATATTAATATGATTGCCGCTCCTTGAGATTTTTTTTTCAAAAACCCACTTGAGTGTCACCTCTTCATTCACTTAAAGTCACACTTAAGTCTCACACATACATACTGCTTATACTATGGATATTGTTATACCAGATATCATTCGTATCTGCTTATTAGTAGTAGACAAATATGAATAGCTATAGCAAAGAATAATAATTTATCTAAGTCAGATTTCGTAAGTAATACGGCTTTATTAGATAAGCATATATAAAGAGTGATGTATCAATTGAAACGATCATTAAGTTTCTTCATGTTATGATTCAAATAAACGAAGCTAAATCAAGATAAGGATATTGCCTATACTGTATTTCATGTTGATATTTACAGATTATAATCAACTAAGTCTTAACAAAGGTCGCTTTTTATTAAAATCTTTACACTTAAATTAATAAATTGATGAATTTAGATGTGAAGTGTAAATATAATAATTTAGAGTGACTTGACCACAGATACGTAAAATTTTATTTTATGTATTAATTCTTTTTTTGTTGGAATTCGATAAATATTAAAGCTATTTGCGGTCTAGATATTTGAAAGTCGTAAGGTCAAACAATGAACAGACAGGAAATATCAATATTACCTTACCAATATCGAAGCTCGGTGTTTGTTACGCTTAAAAAAATTTTATCTCGGTAGTAAAAAACTAGCGCAGATCATGTCAAGCGGATATAAAAAAGCTTAATTCGTTACCTAATATTAAGGTGCTGTTGGCGCGTTAAATTACATTTTTTGTCCTACTTAACGAAGATTGCCAGCACCTGCCGTTACTCAACAAACATTCTAACGAGCCATTGTCTAAAAAATTAATGGCAAGTTCCGTTTCCATCGTCCATATATTCAGCTTAATACTTGGCAGTGAATATGCAACTATTGTTTGGTAATACACGAGGACACAAGGTATTCAATCACTGTTCTCAGTCCAAGGCTTAGACAGCTGTAGCTTCCTCCAATATTCCTCAATCGGACAGCATAATGCGCTGTGGACCATTGTTGGAACCGGCCGGCTAACAATCGCGGTTATCTCAATGACATCTGTTGCCAATCAATCCTTCAATTAGCTGTCAAGTAACATAGGAATATACAATAAACATGATAAATTTTGAATTTCATTAAACAAGATTTAACTAAATAACTATATTGCAGTTTTTTTAGTATTCGTAATTTTCATTCGAATATACATATAATTTGAATTATTATCATGAAATAAAACTATATCTATATATTAGGAATTTGATTTCTAATTATTTTTATAACATATTTTAAACACTGCTGTTCGTATTATTGTTATTAATTTTTTTTTCATTCAATTAAATTTATATTAGCAATCTGTATTGGTCAACATGACTTGTTGATGTTGCTTTGAATAATTCAATGTATGTAAACTCGAATATTTTTATTTCATTTTGCCGTTTGAGGTTACCGTTAAAGGTTGTTCAAATATATCTTACAGTTTTATATTCGACGCAATGCATCTTGTCGGGTCCCGTTCGTATGTCAGTTTAAAAAATGCATTCAACATTCTAAAAAAGGAAAAAAGAGGGCAAGCTTGCTCAAATGTTTAATTTCTTGAGAGTTTCCTGTTTCTCATATATTGCTTTTAAAAAGATCTTATACCAATAAATAATCATCAATATCATTATCCTCAATATATTTTGAAGTCTAATAAGATTCTAATTTATTTTTAATGAATAAAATGACGAAGGTCTTTGCGAAGAGATTTAAGTCAGGGATGTGTGTCGGTCGTGTCTAACACAATTATAATGAGAAATAATGTATTAATTACAATAGATTTTAACATTATAATATACTTCTATTTGTAGTCATTATCGTACAATTAAATAATAAATTAATTGTATTTGATTAACATACCTATGTAATTTAATTACCGGAAAAGAGTAACTACTGAGCTACCTGCTTATTTCTATCTTCTCGGTAGAAACTAAATTTGGAACCGGCGGTAACTATTAATTCTTGTAAATTAAAGAATCTGATGTGGTTGTAAAAGTCTACTTTACAAAGGTTTATTTTGTTTTTATGAAAATCAAAATAAACTTTAATAAAGTATTACGTGGTTCGTGTTTTTGTTCGTATTCTATGAGGTCACGCATCATTCAATCAATGTATATATATGATATGATATAGCTATTATCAACGTCGAATAATGTGCGTGTGAGTTGCATCAAAAAAAAATAAATTAAAAAAAAAAAATATTTTTTATATTTAAGGAGCTTTGCATGCCGGATATTAGATAGATACATATTATATGTATTTTTATAACTGAAAATAGATTACTAAGAAATTATAAAGAAAAGCATTGTTTGTAATTCAATAAATTGAACTTACCTTTTGTGTAAAATAGTCTTGCGTCAAGCTCTTCCTCAAATAACAATAACATAACGGACAAAAAACGAGACAAATCATTACATCAGGCTACCTCACAACTGTTGTAATCTTGACTTTCACTTAATCTGTGCATCGGTCGGTGCATTCAAAGGACCGATTTTTAACAACGACGAGAGATAACATCAATGACCTACGCATGTACGCGTGTATACTAAGTTCTTGTATCACATCGCCCACGTGGTGTAATAAGTTCAGTGTTACAAAAATTGTGAATCATTTTCGTGATACATGCTTCTTTTCTCTTGATGTAGACGGGTTTTATTCACACAAATAACATCCGTAGTTACAGAAGCTAATATTTGTATATACACGTAAATAGTACGATGTAATAGAAAAACATCTTACACAAAATTGGCAAATTAAAAAAATAGGGACGTTTGTATGTGAAAGGTATCATTCAAATAGTGAGTTCATGGATTCCTTTTTGGCTATATTTTTCCAATATTAAAAATAATAAAAACTTGCTGAGCATCTTTCACTGACTTTTCTTATGTCCGTGTATTTTCTTTTCCAAAACGGTGGTAGTTTATATTTTGCCTATCAATAAGTATTAGAGGTAATGCAAAATAATTCAATTGAAATGAAAATTGAATATAAATTTGAAAAATGTAGTTGAGTAAAAATATTGATAAATAAATGTTACCAACATATTCCATTAAAATACCGTTGGCCGTGATTTCAAATGTTCATTAGCGTTCATTCACTGTGCAACAAGAATCTAATCATTTTTAGATTATATTGATTTTCATTATGTTTGTTACAAAGTTTCTATGAGCTCCGGAGTTCAGCCTTGACTAGTCATAAATGGCACACGACCAGCGATAATTGCGGTATTGCTTATTGACAGTATAAGGGTCAATTGTCAATCACTTATCGAATAAATTGAAGTTGATCTACTTGATGTTTGAAAGGGCAAACATTTTTCTCCCAAAATTCTTCTAGTGCAGAATTTGTATTTTTACAATACTTAGATAGAAACCGTGATGGTAAAATAAAGTTTTATATCAAAGTCTACAACAAAAATGAGATGATGAGATGATTCCCAAATAACGAATAAACGTCGTATGATGCAATGCTTCGACCGCAAAACATTTATCAAAGTGCAATGACCTGAATACTCAAGTTGATCGCTTTTTTGAGATTGAAAATGCGGTACGATGCACATCATACTTATTATAATAATAACAGTGCATTCATGATTTCATTCGAGTTTTTAGAACAGATAATTATGATGATAGAAGTATCCATATGGTCTTGACTCCTGTTTACTCATTTTCTGTCATGAAAGACAAAGACTTCTTTATATGTGTATATATGTTAAATCAATAATGACAGAAATGTTAAAATTTGAGTTTAACTAAGCAGTCGCTAACGTTTATATGTAAGGCCTTATATGTATATGTATCAGCCTAATATTATAAATGCGAAAGCATTACAAATTTAACACAGTAGCAATCGTAATGTTTGACTGTGCTTTAAAAAGCCTACTCGTTACTCTTTTTCAGCATTTTATAAACAAAGTATGTCAATCAAATACAATTAAATTTATATATAGCCTTCCTGAAAGTCAACTCTAGCAATCTGACTCTAAGCTTTTTTAGCATTCATATAATTTTGTATTGACTAAGTTATCTTATTTATTAATGTTTTTAATAAAGGATTGAAATTTATTAATAAGTAAAGTTAAAAGTATCTGCGGATTTTATTAAAGTAACAAATACATTTCCTCAGGAAGGATTTATTGACTTTGCAGTCTGAAACTTGCCGTTAAAAGTTTATCCTTACTTCTCATGACTATACAGTGGTTATCACCCATTCTATAAAAATAAATACATATACATAATAAATATTATTTTCTATTACAATTTTGTTCTAAATATTGTGTGACGCAACTGTAAGGTAAATCCTAATTTGTTAAAACATTCTCAAGGTAGCCTCGAGCGCCATGTTTATAAATAGTTAAACATAAACTAAAAAAGGTAAAAATACTACGTTAACAATAGTTTCAAAATTATAATTGAAATGTGAAAGCAATTTTATGAGTAATTTAAGTCCGTTTTTATAATTTTAATTTATATTTATAATTTTATTTATATAATGAGATTGTTTCATATTTTAAGTACATTTTTTTCTAATGTTTATACGTCTTTTTTCAATTTCCGTATTTTCAATGAACAGTGTGCTAAAAATCCATTCGTATAAGATGCAAAGATATGTAGATTGCCACAAGCGATGACCAGGTTCAAATCTCGGATTGAAAAAAAAAAACAAAATAAAAAAGTCATATATTTTTATTATAATTATATTAATAACGTTGATTAGGGTATAAAAAGATTGTAAATTTAATTAGATGCACTAATGCAACTGCGTATAATATAATTTATTCATGGATTATAAATCACTAATCAATCAGACACGGAATATCTTCCCGTAATCGAATAGCCATTATCTATTGGGCAATTGTCCCATCGTTCTATCACCTGTCAGTCAAAACACGCAGGTTATTGGCCTCAAATTGCTTTGCGGTCGACATTGCATCAAACTCAGGCGCCGGTCTGTGTTAAACACAGGAAAATTATGTTTTGCTTCGATTAACAGATACATATATATTATTTGAAAAATGTAAAAAATTAGTTTAATTTAACTAGATGTTATGCAAAGTTGTTATCAATTACATTTTCATGATTGAAATTTCAGAATTATATTTTTATATTATTTTGTTTCTAGTTTATGCCATTTGATACAGTTGAAATCCAAAACTTATCCTGAGTAAACTCGTAAAGAAAATATATTTGTAATTGTTTGATCTACTCTTATAGTTTAAGTTTTTACTACAAAAACGTATTATACAAGTGCAAGATAAAAACTATACGCGTTGGGGACAAAAGTTTATGTAATTAATTTTAATCAAAGTCAAGTTGTGACTGAAGATTTGATTTGACTGTCTGAAGATTTACAGTTGTAAACACAGAGATTTTCAACTATTTCAGTGGAAATACACTATAATTATCGGAAGTAAATTCACCCGAAAAAGCCCTAATTGATTATAAAGAAAAAGAAGTACTTAACAACATAAAGAGGTACTTAAATTATGTCAAATGAGTAACTAGTACGTTGATAAGAAAATCAAATACGAGTATGTAATGTACGGTGTACACTTGTTAGAAGTCAATTGCAGTTAATCCAAGCGTAGAATGTTGATTTTGAAATAAATTTAAATTAGTTAGTTATCGAATACCGTATTAACGATCAGTAAATAAGAAGCGAGCGGCAGTTTGGTTTTCAACTACTACGTTTTATCACATATTGAATCTTAAATATTTTTAATTCGAACAAGCTGCTATAAACTCAATATGTTGTAAGCTCTTATTTATTTTGTAATATAAAAATAAATAAAACGGGTGTTATATTTCCTACTCATATAAATGTCACACATAGTCATTTCGTGTTCTAAATATAAATTACACAGATTAGACTGTGAAAAACTGAAAACGAAAACATATGAAAAATGATTAAACATATGGATTATTTAGTTGCAATTAGTTTCGAGTAATAAGTTTTTTACGTGATGTTTCTTATAATTTTTACGGGTTCATTAAAAATTAGACATAAAATGAAGTAAGTGGTTCGACATCAACCCTAAGGATACACTTAGCCTTATCTACACATTCCTAATCATTAGTTCATATAGGATTTGTAATATCCGTTAGTTGCCTTAGGGCCCGATGGCTCGGCTGCTTATTATGTATTCTGTTTGCGACACTGTATATGCAGTGCAATCATGTGGAAAAGTTTGGTAACCATGATACTATATTATTTTCGAGTTGTGAAATTTTTAATCATTACTCTAGATTAGTAATGTCATAATGAGGAAGGCAGCCAACTGATAAATTAACTTTTGTTTAAAATTGGTCCTAATCTAAATGGTAATGATTTTGAAATAACTTTAAAATGAGAATTCAATTCCATTTCCCTCTTAAGCATAACTTTGAAATATAATATTTTCTTAGTAATATTTTTATATGCATAAAAACAAATTAAAAATAACTTTAAATAAAAATGGCTTTTAAGTTGATATAATAAATAAATTATCAATAAAAAATGGATACATTAAATTTAACAATATATATGCTAAAATAAAACAAAACTATGAGTATTAAAAAATATTAAATTATACGAAATCAGTATAAACATCGAAACAAAACTGCTTTGAACCCGTGAAAGTGACAGTGGTTATTGCAGCTTTTCCAATGGCCGAGTTTAATTGAAGGTGAAAATACGGCATTGCATAGCGTAATAGTTAGCTCAGTTTCCACTAGATGGCGTTCGTTCAAGGTCACTCGCGTTCACTGTTAACTATCGCGTGCATAATCGCAAGCGAATCGTGTATTACGAAATCGCTACGGAATAAGGTACTTGTATTTACACATTATACATCCACTTATAAATATTTAACTAATTTTTTTTTATTGTGTTAATTATATAAGCCAATAGTAAATTATTTCAAGGCTCTATTTCTTGTTTATTGTTCTGTTATTAAATATTATTATCATTCAAAAAGATCTTCAGGTAATACTACACCTATTCAAAATGATAACATTATGAATGGATTTAAATAAACGAAACCTGAATTTTCTTATTTTTTAAAATTTCGAAAAAGAGAAAACGCTTAAAGTATTTCGATTAACATGTCAATTATGCTTTTTACTATGCCTTTTGGTAGACAGATAAGAAACAAGGAATGCGAATTGAGCAACGCATGGCTACTGACTCGAACCGCAATGGAAGTTACTGCTCATAAAAGGATTTAGTTACATGGGTAGAGTACTCGTTTACTAGACAATATTTGTTTTTTTTTTTAACTTTCTATTTATTTAATTGTCATTTGTCATGACATCGTAGGGATAACTGCGTGTGTTAGGTGAACCTTTGTTACTTCCATCAGCTAATCATTAAGATGAGAGTCATTTAAGCAGCTGTGAAACATTTACAGGCTTTTATTTACAACATGATATATGTACATACATTTTTCATTGTACTTCTTAATTCGTAAAAATAAACGTTTATTTCAATTCCGTAACAGACTGTGAATGTCCCACTGCTGGGCTAAAGGCCTCCTCTCCCTTTTTTGAGGAGATGGTTGGAATAAGCTCCAAACCTTGTTTCATTAGGTCTTTGTTATATTAAATATTATAGCTACTTCCCTTTACATGCTGGACATAGGATTCCCTCAATTCACGCCACTCAGCTCAGTGTTGTATCATCTGTAGCAGTTCGTATACGTTTAAAATAATATATAGCAAATAATTCGATTTAACCAGTTTTTTTTAAATATGTCGGCTGTTTGGTGTATGGGACGCCTGATTAAAAATTATCTTATATTGGCGTTGTAATAAATATTACATTGCGCCACCACCAACCTTGAGAACTACACTCACTCATACTTTAAGCCGGAACTCACTAATATCAGTATGGACAAAATAAATAGAATAATTAGTTGATATACTTGTTTATAATGTCAGCAGTGCTAAACATGTGTTCAAGATTTTAGATTAATCGGTTCGTTGGTTCAAAATTCTATTTTAAATTTAAATGAAAGCTTGTAAATGTAATATTAATAGTTATCCTTAAAATGTAGTGCATATGAAAGACATTTTCAGAATATCTACATTTTTTTTTCAGGAACTAGGAATATTTAAACTTTTTTTCGATTAATATTATCTAATATAATAAATAAAAATAAGATTTATATTATATACATTCTTAAATATATGTAATAAATACTGATTAATTATGATGTTTAAATTAAATTCGTATATATCATAAATGAATACAATAAATATTATAAAATCATAATAATGTTTCACAGCTAAACATCATCTAAAGCTGAAACTTTACAACTATTATACCGTGAACACGCGTTGATGTCGAAATATTTAGCGAAAAAATTAAACTGTCGACAAAAAATTGATAATCATTTTGTAATAATACATGTTTAATTTTATAAACAACAATAAGAGAATGCAAATCACAGTAATAACTATTTCGAAAGAATAGTTTTACAATTTGGAAACATAAAATAAAAATAAAAGGAAATATTGCGTGCTAGTTTATTTTTATGTTTATGTGTGATAGTTACTAAAGAGTTTGTATGGACACCGTTTAAGGCAGCATTCTTGTTATTTTAAGGGCTTAAAATGCTTATTGTGGAAGTTGGCAAGAATTTAAATTATGACAAGACAAATTTGTTAAGATAAAAAAGGACTTTAAAGGTTGGCTAAAATATGTACTAAATAGAATAGACGTTATAGAAAAATATAGAGAGATTATTTTGTATTTATGAGTTCAGCAAATAAATATAAATTATACGTTTCCAATAATGAATTGCATAAAGCGATGTCAGTATTATAAAGTTATTACTAAGCTATTATAAAATACATATATAAAAAGATTAACGATTAAAACTGATATTTAATTAAATAATAGTTTTGATAGAATAGCATAGTTTTAGCCATGCCATGGCCATATAATTTATATATTCAAACATATATTGAAGCGTTCGTCCTGGCTAAAGATACTATATTTTAAATTATTTGGTGTGATAAAGTATCATAATATATTTATAAAGTAGTAGTAGCCTCGATTATTAATATATATGAATACCTTTCTAGCATTATGATGTTATTAAAACCTAAATATATATTCAACAATATTTTATTTTATTTCGAGAGCAATAACATATAAAATCAATCTTTTGACATGCAAAATACAATTTTAATTTTAAAATCCCGCAGCCAACAGCTTTCGCTGACGGTCATTGCCATCGGATGAGACCCATTTCACATTGCCTTTAGAAATAAAAATGCAATACAACTTGTTTGATTAGGTAACTTGACTTATACATGTTTGCTGCCGGTTGTAGTAATTGATATCATTGAAGTAACATTACTCGTATTTTTTTTTTTATATAATTTCCTAACTTACATCTAACCTCCTTAAATTTGTTTGTAAACAATTATTCGATACAACTCAAACGTTGCCTGTTTTTTGAAGGGTAATAAAAATTACCGTAAAGTAAAATACCGTTTTTTACCTAATCGGATAAAGATGAGTAAACACATATAATACGACCAATCGTACGTTTAGCTAAACATTAACAGCCTTACATAAACTTTGCTTAGCAAGTGTTAAGTTAAATAGTGCCGTGTCTTCGTCTTTCGAATGTCAAATCAATAATGACAGAAAGAGCGAAATCATTGTTTAACTAACCAGCCGCTAAGTAAATTTATAAATAAGGCTGTAAAATTATAATTAGAACCGTATAAAGTCATAATCGATAAATGTCACATAATATATACATTTATTTTGTTTCGAAGTCGTTATTCTCCGGTAAATCGTGACCTCGTTACGGTCTCACGTAATAATGCTATCACAGCTACTATCACAATTGAGTAATAATCCTTAGACCTCTAAAAGTACGTAACGTTATCAATATTCGATGTACAACAACGACCACTTTCACTAGCCATTAATTCCCGTACTGTACCGATGTCGGCACCGATAAATACGTCGCGAATTGAATCCGATATCAAGTGGAGCGGAAACGTTACAAATAATAGAATTATTTGCGGAATTTTTGAAATATCAAAAATAACAGTTCATTTAGAAAGAATTGTAAGATTGTGATGCAAGAGATTTATTTGATGTTATCTAAAAATGTTCTAAGCATTTTAGAATCATACACAATAGAATAAAAATGTATTGATATTTATAATCAAATTGGCTTAGCAGAGTAGGTACTATTTAGCAATTATTTTTTATATTCTATGGTATTCCCGGGACCTGGAAATGTAATCTGCACTTCGCAACTGTATTTTGCTGTTGTTTTTTTTTAAATTGCAAATACACATGAATGAATTTTAAATAATAATCGCACCGTCGCCACTTACGTCGGAAGTTAAAATATTTTGACATACTTCGTTCGGAAATGTGTAACGAATCGCGTCTTGCATAACACAACATACATGACTGATGTTATTCAAAGTAATGAATGATTATTTAGCCGAAATTGTCTATCAAAGACAAAACGTCACTTTTAATTATATCAATCTTGTTGGATATGGAAGTGTTACAAAATTTGGTTCATAATTACGTCATAGGATTTGGTAAGCAAATTATAACTAATCACGTACTCGTTCTGCGATCTGTCTGTCTTTTGTCCTTCCGTTTAACCACTTTCTCTATACGTGAGTGCAATAACTACACGAACAGTCACGCTTGCGTGTATTGTGTAACGCTATAATGTAGCACTGCCCTTCGTGTTAACTCAAGGAGCGATGTCAGAAGTAGGACAAGATGTCAATCTGAATATTTTAATGTTTTGTAGATAGCTTTTCAGTTAAATATAACTAGACTACTACGATAGCTTGGAGTATATAGTGTAGTATAATGGCAGGGTGAACTTTCGAATGATTGAGTGTTTGTCGATAGTTATATACTAAAAAAGTCACATTTTTTTGTATGTGTTTTAACAATATACGCCATTATTTCAAAGAAGGCATTTTCTCGATCTGAGTTTCAAGATATTCTAGTTGGCCATAGAATCCACAATCAATATCAAATTTACATCCTCGTTATTGCTGAAGTACAGAAATACAAGACACGTATAAATTCTATTAAATTTAAATCTGCTCGTCCTTAATTATGTAGCAAATTATTTTTAGATATTACGACGTAGATGATTCCATGCAGTACCAAAAGTTGTATGAATTATTTCTGATTTCACAAGCTTACTTTTTTTTCTAAATTTATTTTTAGAAGGCGGATGAGCAACCCGTTTATGTTTACCTTTTGTCCATAGATACTAGGTAAAAATGAACCAAGCCTTGCTCCGTCACTTTTGATCGAAATTACCCGGCTCATCCACCAATAAAACCGGAAGCAATACAAAGTATTGCTGCTGGTCAGTGGGTAGTAATCACCCAGACAGCCCAACATATAGTATAACTGGTTGAGTCACTTTCTGTTACGTCAAATTTTAAAGCATCTTAAGCTCTTGAGGGCGAATCGATTAAAACGGTGTCAATATTTAGTTTAAAGACGTTTGAATTATTAGTTCAAGTAATTAACCAATGATGCAAGTTAAATGCGTGTATGAAACAGAGTTATACACGTAACAGGTGCTATGATGCTTTATATAATTTATTTAATAATACCAAGCGTTGTTTGCGGCTAGTCGTATTAAATAAAATTTCATGTATTTTGCTATTTGTTTAGACTATTCAGAATTCACGTTGATTTGAAATGACAGTATTCGTTTGTAAATAAATTACTAAATACTTATTTTACTTATAATAAGCAAGATATATGTCTAAAATGAATATTATAAATTAATTATTGCATTGAGACATATATTTTATAATTTGTAGTAAGACTAATTATTAAAATAAAATCAAGTCTCTAATCTTTGATTAGATTCAAGACTTCTTGTCATTAGTATATATACCTATTAGAGAGGTTTTTGTGACTTTATATATATGAGTGTTAAAAAAAACAAACAAATTCTTCATCTTACACATATACTAAACATCATTTGTACACGTATAGTTAAAAGAAGCAATATAAACGAGTCCTTACAAAGCGGCTTAATAGACAAAAGCCTTACGTAAATAACTGTAACACGTCAAATTGTTTCCTAGACGTTAAATTGCTATGTAATCGGAGTCTTAGACGATTGCCCGCCAATTTGAGCACTACCTTATATGCAAATATTCACGACTTACCGGAATACTTGCGAAAATTATACATTTTCTCATTAATATTATGTAATTTGGTTTATACTTTAGTAACGTAGTTTTAACTCAGATCACGTGACGTAATGAACGTAAGGAACACTTATTGAAATTAACTTTTGTCGCTGTTGTTTCAGATTTGAGATCTGGAATGACTTATGTAGAATATTATTAATGTACATAAGATTATAATTCCTGTAGGTCGTGCAAGGAAATTTAAAAATGTATTCAGTATATTTTTATTGATTTGGCTAGACTGAAGTGCACGCTCTTTATATAAATAAAAACAAATCTATCTAAATGGGCATTTGAGCTAAATAAAATTATAGAATAATTTATTGTATTATTCTTTGTATGTATTTAGAATATATAACAATATATATTATAATAATATAATAGTGAACAAATTATTATCTGCGGGGGTTAATCTGAAATAACGTCTTAGTTTTAAGACGTGCATTGACGAATTAGTTTCTTCTTCAAATTTGGTAATGCTTAATATTTCTTACAGCGCCAATGCTTAAAGGCAGTGGTGACTACCATAATTACATTACATGACACTTACCATTAGGTAGGCCATTTCCCAGTTCGCCTTCCTGTTATAAATAAATTAACTTTTACACCAACGAACCAGACAATATATATTTTTAAATTTAACAATCATTAATTTAACAATAGTCTTAGAAAATGAGACAAGATTACGTAGACTTTGAAAGGCGCACAATTATATTTTTCTTTATCTAAGTAGGCTCTAATTCACGAATTCGTTATGAAACCTCTTTACTTTTAATGAAAGTTTTTTTACACAATGACATCGGGTATATTATTAAACTCTATTTGTATAGACTTCGATAAATGATTTTTTAAAAGATAAGCAAATCGTGACAAAATTATTGTAAGCAAATTATTACCAAAGTCTGTAAAACAGAGGAGAGATAGCTCAGTGGGTAGAATATGTCAACCTTAAACGAGTTCGAAGAAATTTTGTCACTTTGTCTGCATTCGAGCAGTGGGTTGAATGAGTACTACGTTCTCCTCAAGCGGAGCGGATAATATTTAGTCTTTTATTTATTTTACTGTAAGAACTTTATCAGACATTCCTTATAATGAATGATTCATTAATATATTTTATAATGACTTAAACAATGCTTGAATATATATGTAGACAGAAACTTTTCATATTTACTAATAATAATAAATCTTACAGTTTATTCATAACCTTTTGTTTTATTTTATTCAAATACTGATAAATGCCCAGTGATTAATGTCAGATTTAGATTACCTTGTTATGTTATTACGCAGTGCATGCCTAAAGTACGTTTTCATTTCGTTCGTCTAATTCTAATGAATGTACATACATTCATAAGATATAATCTCATTGACACGATTGCAAGTGCGTTTACACAAGAAACGCGCGTTTCTCAATAACTATCTTTAATCTACATCTGGTGATATTTTTATGGTGTGTGACGGTTGTTGTTGTTATTCTGTTATTTGTTTTCAATTACACAATATCATTATATTTTTTACTCTCATTAGTTTGAGCTAGGTACGAGAATTAATAAAACTGTTCGTCGTTTAAGTATTGGTTAGGAATATAGAATATACCGAGAGGAACCGGCAAGAAGGCCAATGAGTGAATGGATAAACCAAATTTTATCTGTAATATATTAATTGTCTTATCCGAAATTCTATTTTAATTTTATTTTTTTCTCACTTCATTATACGTACCTACAAAAAATTGTATATAGACACAATGAAAAAGTAAAAAAAAACCTCTGCTTAAGAATTATGACAATGAGATAGAATCAAATGATTATTTTGTCAACTCATGATCTATTGTCACCCAATAGGAGATAAAAATAACAAACTCTCATTTCCATATGACACATTGTTCAAGTTATCACCGATCTCGATATGAACACAGACGTGCATAGATTTTCTGAAACAATGATAAAATCACCTTTTTAATTATATTTTGATTTTGATTGGCGCTGCTTTACCCTACGATTTTCTACTAGCTTTAGTTTACCTGGTCTAGATTAAGGGCGTTGGTCCACTTAATGCTTTTAAGACTAATTATGGATAATTAAAACTTTTCGAACTTAGATTCCTGGTTGATTTTATCGTACAGCTTTATCATTACTTACTTTGCATTATTAATCAAATTTCTTTATACCTGTAAACATTGCAATTACGTAATTTTGAAATACGTAATCGGTGTTTGTAAACTGATCTAGTTAACAGGGCACACAGTAGACTGTGATCACCGCAGTAATACAGGCCTATAAACAAAGCGCTTGGCCCGAGTCAGGAGAAACACTAATTTATAAATGCGAAAGTAATTCTGTTTGCTTGTTACGCTTTTAAGACTAAGCCGCTGAACCGATTTTGATGAATTAAATTTGGTATGAAGCAAGCTTGAACAGACATAGGCTATATTTACCGAATACCCGCCCTCTCCTCCTAAAACGTGGGCGAAAGCGCGTTCTAATACTTGTACTATACATCTGTCTTGAAAGGTTACTTATAAAAAAAACATAATGATTATTGTTCTTTGTTAATAAACCCTAGATAATTATATAAATTTGAAAGGATTAGCTATAACTACAATAGCTTTAACTGATTTATTGCGTACGGTGTAAAGGGGAAGAAAGTATTTGATTAATTGTTGTGTTTTGTATTTAACAAAACAATTGCAATTACAATAGTATTTATTCAGATAAGCGAATGAAACGGACACGATGAAACAAATTTTCGACCATTTTATCATCTCTAATTAAATTTAATTAGTACCATTAAATATGTAATAGACAATAGTATTATTAAAAGTCATCAATCAATTAACAAATCGACAAAAAAATTTAAAAGTAAAAATTTAAAATCGAAACATTTAAATTTACCATTGTACAGCCTTTTTACTTAGACCACGAAAGCTAGCTGCCGACGCGTGCGCAATAATACGTAAGAGCTTATCAATTGATCACATAATAGAGCTTAAGCTCAGTGTCCTACATGTAATAATCACTGATAGCGGCTCTTATTTAATATATTATTTACTAGAACTACGATCAAGAAACCGTTATTACGTAAAATAATCATAACTCGTATAATTATGAAATTGTTGAATAAGTTTTATCTTATTTTCCAGATTAAAATAGATTACAGGGTATTTATTTGTCCATGTAATTTATAAAAATATATTTTAAGATACTTAGTATAGATATATTGTATCATGTAATGTTTCTGTATCACCGTTGTTACGAGACCGATGTGCGCTGCTTGTCGCACAGAACGCACGTCGCGTTTAACGGCCTGGTCACGGAAAATTCACGCTTCTTGCGATAAAACAAATATATAAAAATTTAACAAGCCATTGCGAAAGTTGCCCAACGAATCGCACGAACGTCAAGTGACGTAGCGATAGAAATAGTCCAGGAACCAAAATCGTTTAGTAATCGCCGCGAAATAATGGACATAGTGGTCGTTCTGAAAGTCTCGCAACACGCGCTGAAATATGCATTATTATTTTAAATAGATATTTGAAAAATATCTTTGTTTTTAATTTTGTCATGATGGTTTTTGTTATTTTCTTTAATTATTGTAAAAACAATTATATTTGTTAAATATAATTTGCTTTGAAAGTCGAGATGGCCTAGTGGTTAGAACGCGTGAATCTTAACCGATGATCGTGGGTTCAAACCCGGGCAAGCACCACTGAATTTTAATGTGCTTAATTTGTGTTTATAATTCATCTCGTGCTTGACGGTGAAGGAAAACATCGTGAGGAAACCTGCATGTGTCTAATTTCATTGAAATTCTGTCACACGTGTATTCTACCAACCCGCATTGGAGCATCGTGGTAGAATAAGCTCCAAACCTTCTCCTCAAAAGGGAGAGGAGGCCTTAGCCCAGCAGTGGGACATTAACAGGCTGTTACTGTTGAAAGTAAAAAGACAAACAAAGTTACTACATAATATGTACTTTATATATATACGAACGAACTTGAGAAATCGATTGTTAGTTACGTTTAGAAATTGACAGTTACATTGTTAATAATAAAAATGAATATTATTTTTCATGTACTTTATAAATAGGCTGATAGCTGATTCATTCCTATTACATCAATTGCGTTATATACGAAGAAAGCGATAAATCATTAATGTTACGATATGTTACGGATGCGAGGGGAGTCGGAAGGTTTGTTTGTTTCACGCTCAAATGATTTACATCATGTAACGAAAGATTAACTATTCTGTTTATTGAAATGAAATAGCTGAAGTTATAATTGCATATTGATGTTCCGGATAAAAAAGAATAAGAGCTTCTTCTCACGTGTTGTATTATGATTTTAAATGTCGATAACATAATTGTACAACAAATATAGGCCTTGATTAATAAAAATTTTCTTTACTGAAAATACGCTATTTAAATTAATTAAGCCGGAACACTTGCTTACAGTTAACTCTGTTCCCTTACATATTCAATTACCAAATCGAATTATACAATATAACAGAAGTAATAGTGATCCTTTTAATTTTCATTTTAAATATTGAATACTGTCGTACACCATAATTAGTTAATATTTCAATTTGAAATTTATGATTAGTGCGCTTTAATTGTTTTTGAAATGAACACAAAAAATTTTGAGATATAATTCTTAAGTATATACATACATGATTTAGAATGATTTGTGTATACAATAGAACGTATTGAAATCAAAAGTAAAGTGTAAGGAAATGACCACCTTAATAAATTCGTGACGTTGAAAGCCTCAATCGCTTGGCACTATTTGCGTGTAAAGTGATAAATTGTGTATAATGATTCCCCAGTCTCAGCTGCGCATGCGCAGGGCAATTTACGATCTCGAATCGTGAACTGGTCATTTGTTCTACGTGTTATTATAAATCTGAACACACGTAAGTGATTTCCTTCTATGCACGAGTTGATCTAAATTTATTTTGTGATACGATTTGTCAATGTCAAACAAATTAAGCGGTGTTCTATTATTTTAATTATGCCCACGAGTCATTTCCGTTCTTAGATTAATTGGTTAACTAACTTTAAAAATACCATTTTGTTATACGGAGTACTTTTTGTTTTTTAAAATATTTTCTTGGAGACAAATTATATAGGGTAGAATATAACATCTTTTTTTACCCGATTTTATTTATTTTTTCATCTGCCAGTATATTTGGATGTTGGTGAAATGCGATATTTATTATTCAATCTTGTATTAAATAAAAGTTTGTTTAAGCTTTTAATTTAATTCATATTTAATAAAGTAAATTTACAACTAAATTTCTTTATCATTTTTATTTTAGTGTTCGCTACGGTCACTTATTAATCCTACCCAGTGATTGGTATTACTAATAATTATTATTTATTGTTTCAGGTAAAATCGTAGTGGTTTAGCAATTGTCCAGATCGAATATGTAATAAATTTTGATGGCGAGTAAAGCAGAAACATAACAAGAAGTATCCGTATGTAGCGTATGCTTATGGTATCTCTAGGTAACAAATAACAATATATTAGAATATGCGCGGTAACCGCAATGAATTTAGTAATTTACCGTTTTGTTTGTTGTCAGATCGGTCTCAAGGTTTGATAATTTATTACACTAATAATACATAAATAGTTATTTGAAAGTATGTAAGGCAATTTGTTACTAACATTAATTTCAATGTGACGTGGAGGTCGTTAACCAAAGTATTTGGTTTTAAAATTATTACAATGTGAATTATTTACAAAATGATTACATCGGTTTCTTGTTATAACAGTAAAGTATACGGTTTTATTCTTGAATTAAATTTAAAGTAATTTTTCAAATAATCGTTACAATATCTTTTATTTACGTGTCAAAATAAATTAAATTTTTGACGATAATTCATGTATCTCAATAAAATCTTCATATTATTGGAAGAAATCTTCCTGACCGATATCGAGGCTTGCCACGCAATATTAACTATCTGCACAGGACTTATTATTATAGTGGACAAGTGTATGCGCAAACATAGGTGTTCTTTGTTACCACACGGTTACAACTTAACGAGCGTTTACCATTATTTAATAAAACCCCGGGCGGTTATTGAGAATCCATTGAGAAATTTCAGGACCTCAGTATTTGCAGCGCTATAGGCTAGTCACCTAGCATAAAAGCAGTTTAGAAACATACACCTGTCTTAAGAATAATTTTATTTATGATAAATTATTTTTTTTTAAACTTTATGTAATACAAACTTATCAAGTAATCAATTGTTACCAACATATTTATGGTATTTGATTGACAGTGACATTTAAAAGTAAACTTTTAGGCTACAGGTTAAAGTTACTTCCTTATTCACTGTATATTCACTTATATAAATGATATTCTTACTTAACCTTTAAACTTTAATATAAAAACTCTTTGATGATACGATAGTTAGAATCAATTAATTTTGTCACAGATATATATTTTTTAAAAAGTTCAAGCATGTTTAATTATCTAAGGCTGCAATTAATTGGGTTTTACAAAATGCAGAGAAATAACTTTTTGTTTATTTTATTGAGCCGAACATAGTTAAGCATTATAATGTAAATACGTCTAAGTCTTAAGTCTGTGAAGTTTACTTTATAAGTACAGTTAACTTATCAAAAACGGATAATCTGAACTGCGATTTGGCATCAAATTATACTCGTAGGGTATTTTTAATGTACTATTTTCATTTAAAGACTAAAGTAAAGAGCTGACTTTTTTGAGGAGAAGGCTTGGAACGTATTCATGCAGGCTGCACCATTGTGGATTGATGAAAGATATAAAATAGCGTCAGTATATTTTAAGAGTAAAATTGACACGTTTCGATGTAAAATATTGTAAAGGTCACGGAATAATCCGGCGATGAGCACGACGCATGATCATTCGGTCAATAAGTCGTAGGTCGAGTGACGTAATCGTGACGTGACGTAACATTATCACCTTTTAATACTAGCACGGTAACATCGGAATTAATACGTAAGTGTCTTTTTGCAGAAATGTTATAAAATTATTATTATTTTTATAAAATCGATAGGCGGACGGGCAAATGGCCACTTGATGGTGGTGATGATGATATTAATATTAGTTAAAATTACGAAATAACTCAAAACTAGTTAAAATTCGTCTTGTCTCGACACGGATCGAGACAAATGACATAATAATGGTCAACGGCAAAAACTCATATTAACATTGATAGCAGCTGGAATAAATGCGAACGCGTATGTTCTGTGATAAAGACGACAATTTCAAATTTTGCTTAGACATTTAAGTTAAAAGTGAGTATTTAAAAAAAAATAAAATAACAAAATAATTTAATTTTTGTTTACATTAGATAATAAGGTTGAGTTACAATGCATTACTGTAATAGTAGGTACAGTTATATATTAAAATTAGACCGCTTTAACATTCTCCTTTTAAAAGGAAATAAATGTAAGTGTCTTTCTTCTTATTTATGTTTTTGATACTGCAGTGATGCCCACAATAATTTGATTAAACTATAGTCGTGATTATGTAAAATTAAAACGTCATTTTGACATTTCAAATTTGTGAATACTTTCATTCTTGTATCCGCTCGCTAGGAAGCCGAGATGGCCTAGTGGTTAGAACGCGTGAATCTTAACCGATGATCGTGGGTTCAAACCCGGGCAAGCACCACTGTATTTTCATGTGCTTAATTTGGGTTTATAATTCATCTCGTGCTTTACGGCGAAGGAAAACATCGTGAGGAAACCTGCATGTGTCTAATTTCATTGAAATTACGCCACATGTGTATTCTACAAACCCGCATTGGAGCAGCGTGGTGGAATAAGCTCCAAACCTTCTACTCAAAAGGGTTAGGAGGCCTTAGCCCAGCAGTGGGACATTAACGGGCTGTTACTGTATCCGCTCGCTATACAATTAACACAACTAAAAATATATTGTAAAAAAAATTATAAGTTATTTAAACATAGTGTTTTTGTTGTGTATTTTTGATGTCTAAGTTTGTATTGCATTATTTTTAATTTAATATTTGGAATGACTTCCACAATTTTCTCTATGTATATTTCTCTATATAATCAATTATCTACTTATAGAAATATCGAATAACGAAAAACAAGATGCAACCGTTATTTGAGAACATTGTAACTTCATAAATATATAACAGCGCGATTTGATATTGAAAAAATGATCAGAGTTATAATAAGTAATTTATTATCTATTTATGTGAATTGTAATAGACGATATAAGCTTAATTTGTAGTTGTAATACTTTTTATATAATTTGAAAGTGATACATTTCTCTTAGTAATTTCAAACTAGTCACGTTTTGTATTCGTGACAGCTAACTACCGCCTGCATTCTAATTAGAGCGATTGAAAAAAGATTATCTCTTTATCCGCCGCGGATTCTTTGGCACTCCACCCATTAAATAGTAACTCGTAACAAAGTTACTTAGATCGATAGATCACGATTCCGTTAAGTAACTACTTATTATGGTCGGGTTATAGGTAGTTAGTCCAATTAAATGTCGAATTTGTACAAATTATAATGCGCTTGATCGAGTTTGATACTTTACACTATACGATTAAGTATACGTAACTATAGTTAGTTGAAGCAAGCGTGCATCTGAGAATCTTTAATGCGAAATACTTGGTTACAGGTGGTTATGTGTAATGATTTTAGCATTGATGTTTTTATGTTGTATGTCTTTAACAAGGATTACACACATTTAAGTTGCAGAAAGTGATTTAAACATTTGATCTGAGATTTTTTTTACAAATACGAATTTTATACATTTATATGACTGATATTATATAGAGATAAAATCGATAGACTTCGAAATTTGAAAAATGATGTTTAGAAGACAATTTGCTATATTAATTGTAGTTGTTCAAATCGTTTGAAGGCATGTGGTTTGCGATTAAGTAGGGCGGCAGGTTGGTTGCGCCCACCTCGCCAGCACCATTGCGAAACAGAAATACTGGCTCCGGTATTTAAAGGGATTTTGCAACGTTTCATAAGGACCCATTTTAGTATTTTTGGTTTAATATAAAATACAAAAAGATAAATATTTCCTTTAAAACGATATTTTAAATGGATTCAATCATTTTGGCTACTCGACGCTTTGTACCTTAATTGAAAAGAAGGCTAGGGTCAATTCTGGGTAAAAAAAATGACTAAGCTTTTGAAATACTAAACACATATTACAGTAAAATTTATCCGATAATCCGCAATGAAGTTGCGTGGTGAATTATACTTCGAATTATTTTCATTAATAAAATTCAATCCCCGGTTTAAATGGCTGTATAATTAGTATTTTATATATTTTATTTAGAAATGAATATTGCATCACATTTATACTTTCATAAAACTATCTTATGAAAATTCATTGTATATTCATTCATGTGTCATTCTGTGCGTTTATATATGTAGTGCTGATTCGACGAGTAAGTTCTTACATTATTATAGTAGGCTTGCTTTCATGGCTGTAGATACCGAGATCCTTGTTTTAAGTCTTGAGTAAGGCCTTTAAAAGTTATTGGTATTTAACTGTTGAACAATTCTCAGTAGCAACCCGGCACTTAGAAGTTACAGTTGAGTGTTAAGCCGTCTGTAGGAAAGTACATAAAGTCGTTGGTCCTCCGCATGATCACCTCGGTCATAGTGGACTACTGACTATGATTATGTTTATGCACTATATTATACCTAGCTCTAGCTATATATAGACAATGGTTTCATAAATTTATGAATATTTCAAACGCATGGTATCTTAACATTACGCATCATAATTCTTTCATCAGCTACGAATACCATATCAAAGAGTTACAAAACAATATGAGTAACCAATTAAACCGGATTTAGTTTGGCACAAAGTTAAACTCACGCGCATCTGCTATTTGGCAATTCATGTAAATTTACGAAGGAAAAACCATTATATTCATTTGAAGGCCAACATCCGATTATACGCTAGAGGTTGCGTTGTTTTCCCATACTATTTTATTGTTGTGTGTTTCTAGTATGTAATATATAATTGTAAATAGATCAAACTCACATCAGGAGATTAGAATTTATATGTAATAACTTAAGTTTTGAAAAAAATGTAAATGTATAAATATAAAAATATATAATACCATCTACCAGATAAAGGCTTTTTTTGTGTAAATGTCTTGGAACATATTCCATTACGCTCCTTCAATGTTGATCAATATAATACACATAAAGTATTTATGCATCAGACATATGCATGTTTCTTTACCATGTTTTTCACCGCTAAGCATAAGTCGAATTATAAAGAAAAATTAGTCACATACGGGCCGATTAGCGTGGTTGGTAGATACTTGCCTTTCACGCGGAATTCACATTATTTTAATTCTGTTCACAGGAGGCGCTGCTAACAGAATTCAAATGGAATTAAGTTTAACTTATTGCAGACAATAATTCAATTTGATTTAGAATAATCATATAAATTAGGAATTTATTTCGAATATTGTCACTGTAAATTAAATATTTTAACAATAAATAAAACATAAAAATGTATTTAAAAGTTTCAAACAAACAAAACAGAACTATAAATTAATATTAAGCTAGATAAGCTTGATAAATAATAAAAATAATGGTTTAGTGTTTTTCAATAACTATTGGAATATATATTTCGCGTTTTAGACATTTATAAAATAAAATCATTTAAACGATAACTTAGAACAAAGAGATCAATATTTGACATTCGAAACACTTAAAATCAAAAACCAAAATAAATTCATAAAAAAATGACGAGCCGGTTAGCGTGGTAAGTGGATGCTTGCCTTTCAAGCCGAAGGTTGTGAGTTCGATTCCTACCCAGGACAGACATTTGTGTGCATGAACATGTCCGTTTGTCCTGAGTCTGGGTGTAATTATCTATATAAGTATTTATAAAAGAAAAGTAGTAAATGTAGTATATCAGTTGTCTGGTTTCCATAGTACAAGCTCTGTTTAGTTTGTGATCAGATGGCCGTGTGTGAATAATGTCCAAGGCTATTATTATTATTATACACTCAGGCAACGGCCTAGAATTGAACCCGTGTTCTAGCCTGGGACATGTCGACTTTGTACAGGAATTGTTAAAAACTGTATTTATCAGTGAAAGGAATCGATATCTATATTTTCAAGGATTGAATCGCCTTCACACTGTTCATAATTCATACCCGGCTATTGTACTCAATGCGATTTGAACCGCTTAATACAAAAACGTGACTTTTAACGTGAACTCTAGGTCAATTATAGTTTATGCTATTCATACAGATTGCTTAATCTGTCACGTCAGAGTAAGCGAATTCTTGATTAGATTTCAAATATTTATTATATGTATTATCTAAATATAAGTGGTGGGGCTCAGAGTAATAACCACCCACCTATACAAACTCATATTGATGTGATCTGGCTTGAATGGTAATTGTTATAAGTCTCATCGTTGGCAGTTTAACTAACTATTAAAAATATAAATTCTAAGTGTTGGGCTATCACAACTTGAAATAATAATTACTAATAAGCACTTGTTATTGAAATTGACTGATTGGTCTAACAGCTAGTTTTTTTTTAATTATTTTACTTCAAAGAGGTAAGATGGGCAAATTTCAGAGGGGTGAATGGACCATCCGATGGTAAATAGTCATCACTGCCCATAGACATTGATGCTATATAAGAGTTTCAATTATGAGTTTATCATCCCTTAAAAATGGCTGCTGTGTCTGAAATTCTGTTTTTGACAAAAATGTTATTTTTTTAATAACTTGAGTAAGTTAAAATCTATCAGCTTCCTCTACTTAAATTATGCAATGATGATGTTATCATCTCCTCCAATAGGATATTAGTAATTCCATCTGCTTGACGTCAAGACTCTTGACATTTTCTTAAACACTTTAAAGTGGGTTTAAATTATTAACTTCATATTTATTAACTCTGACATTTATTATAAATTATAACAGTTGGAATTATGAAATATAGAAATTAGATATAGAAATAAATAGCATAGATTTTACATGTCAAAGGTATACTACGGGACATCTAAATAGGTGTTACATGACTGAGTGTGGCAGTCCAATTTTTTTTTCAAATAGTTTATATTTAGAAAAAATTAAAAACGATTAATAACGTCTTATAATAATATTCTATTTGTTGGGCAAAGTCTTAAAATATTTTTACTGTGTTGATGAAATGTTCTTGACAAATATTATAAATTTAACGTATTGCTTGAAATAAAATGTTTTATATTATTTCAAACATTATTTAAGGATTATAAAATAACTCCATGCCGTAACAGGCTTGGAAGTATGCATGTATTATATGCTCTATTACTTAAAGCAAACTACACAAAGTCAAAATATTTCGCAATTATATTTCCTCAACCTACTTTATAGCAATATATTATGAGTCGACTTTGAATTGTGAATTAAATTCATAATATATAATAACAAATGATAATCTATAGATATTTTAATAATTATTTTAAATAAATTAAATTTTTCTTTTGGTGGTAGGAGTATGTGCAAAGCTGGTCTGGGTAGGTACCACCCACTCATCAGATATTCTACCGCAAAACAGCAGTACTTGGTATTGTCGTGTTCCGGTTTGAAGGGTGAGTGAGCCAGCTTAATTAGAGGCACAAGGGACATAATATCTTAGTTCCCTAGGTTGGTGGCGCATTGGCGATGTAAGCGATGGTTAATATTTTTTTCAATGCCAATGTTTATGGTGGTGACCATTTAGCATGGGGTGGCCCATTTGCTCGTCCACTTACCTATTCTATAAAAAATATATATTAAAATAATCTATCTTACTATTAAGTAAACTTAATCGATGTGTATTAATTATTTATAGTTCTTAGTAAAAATATATAGTTTGCTAGTTGTTTAAATTATGTACAACGTTCATACTAAACTTAATGCCAAGGTTTACGAGTTACAAGTGATCTATATAGAGGTAACTGTATTAAATAATAATTTTAAACCGGCTGTTATGTTTCTGGAAGGAATAATTATAGTTAGCTATCATTGTTAGGTTTATGTTAGTATTATTACTTGCTTGAGGTTGAAATTTCTGAGAAACGCGTTATTATTTCGAACATGTTAAATTAATTGCTCTCAAAGTGGATTTTCGTTTAGTTGGTGTTTTATAAATAGTTATTATATGGTCATTACGTATATACTAAACATCACGAGGCAGCAATTCGATTTAGTAAAATATAATCTTGTAATTTTTTTTGTAGAAAGTAATTTTCGTAGAAACAAAATTAAAATCGACTTCCTAGATTTGTTTGTATACTGACTTTGAGTGAGAAGTCAATTTAAATCTTTAAAAAAAAACACTAAAATATGTCAGGACAATTGCAGGTGATTTCATAACCTTCGGTGAAATATTTATACGTAAATGTAAAAAAAATGTATTTATTAAATAGTGAACCAAAAACAGTAGCAAGGTCGATTTAACTCTATAAAAATTCTTTGCTGTACTTTGACACAAAAAATGAGGTTACGAGATCGAGCGGAAGGTTTTCACTTTGTTCACGAGTCTGAAATTTTAAACATTGTTTTATATTTATGTTATAAACAAAACATGGTTTTATTTGTACGTTTAAATTGCATATGAATTTAAATTTAATATACGTGACTAAAATAGATTTATTTTTTTATTTTCTTTGTGGTAGGGCCTTGTGCAACTGTTTGGGTATATAAGAACATTTGAATTATTATAAGCACTCCACTGATTTACATATAAATTTTCTTTGTCGGTAAACAATTAGCAGTAATCTCTCAAAATATTTATAATTGATATAATTTTTTTGTTTATTAATAGCAATTACCTTATTTATAGATATACTCCTACAGAGTAGGTTAGCCAATCGAATGAATGAATGAAGTTATTAAACGAATTTAATTTAAAAAATATGAACTACTTTTGACAGATTTAAAACGATATTAAAAGGACACTCCTACTTATAAAAAATAATATTGCAAATCACAAGTCGTTGTATATCTTATATTACCGTAAAAGTATTGATATAACTTATTAATAACTACCGGCCTTACTTATAAACATTGCTTAGCGGCTGTTTACCTAAATACTGATTTCACATTCTGTCATTATTGATTTGACGAAGTAGAGACACAGCTTTGTTTAACTAATCACTTGCTAAATTACATCTTTAAATAAGGTCGTAAGTAATCCTTTTTTTGGTATACATATTAATTAGTTACTATTAAATTAAAATCAACTTTGACAGCATAGAAAATTGTTGTAATTTATAAGTCAAGGTTTCATATAATTTATTGATATGTCAAATGGTCGTTGATATGTGGCGAAACCAAGAACATAAACTGATTGATTTTAATTGGTTTTTGCTCGACCGTACTTGCTTCTAGTGAAATACACGCCCACTCTATTGTTATTATTAATAAAGAATTTACTGTGAGAGAGTTTCAAGGCTCTGTATAGTTTCGATTGTTAGGACAAGCGCAAACTCAGCTATATTCCTTTTAAATATCGAAGTCATAAATATTGTTTGAGTCAGTATAAGCTGATTATATTATTTACCTCTTAGATACCGAAACAAAAATAAAAAGAAACGAGTATCATTGGTATAAATAGTATTGTTACGTCATTGATACTTTTACTTACTTCGTATATACTGTACTACCACAAATACATTGCCACATTTAATTTTTTTTGTAGCGATTTGTTCTTACCACGAATGGACAGTATTATAAAACGATAGAACCGGCAGATATTTGCTAAAGGTTAACCAGTCTGTGCCTGCACGATTAGTATTGTTAATATAATCAGAAATCAGTATTAGAAATACAATGCTTTTACATATTTTCGTAGAGTAATTAAAATGAAAATCATACGAATTTCAAAATATATTTGAAGTAACACGGCTGCGAAATATAATAAACATATTCAGTTTGACAACACGATGCAATAAATCTTACATTTTAGATTTTATCTTACATCTTTATCGAAGCCAAGCAATGCGCCCCCATTGAGTATAAGCTAGACTTGGTTAAACTTAGGTTCATTAATATTTTTTTTTAGCACTAACGCAAATACAGATTAGCTTAAATATTCTTGACCATAAATAATGTAAAATCATCATAATTGTTGATGTTTATTTTCAAGTTTATTATTTTGAAGCATGTACTAATGTCTTGAGAGTTAGGAATGATCTCCCGATATACTTGCTTATTTTTTTAAAATTAAATTATTAAAGTACGTTAGTGATATAATTTTCAGCTTGTCAGAAAGCTTAAGTGCAGATTAAAGGAAATAATTTTTTGGGTTAATCGGTCCATCAATACTAGCAACATTTAGTGTCTCAACATATCATCAGGTGACAAAAAGGATTGGGGCCAGGCCAGTCGTAAAAATAAGCCAAATGATTTTCCTTGCGCATTTTAATAGTAATATAGAATAAGGTCAAGCAAATGATGATTAAAATATTAAAAAACTAATATAATTTGAACTGAATATAGCACAATGTCGCAGTAACAAACCGCAATTGCATAACATTTATGTCATATCAAATGACAAATCTGAAACAAAATGCAGCGCCGTACGTGCTATAAACTAAGTTGCATAAAAGTTCCACGACTTAAGGCAGTTAATACGACTTAAATTACAAAACCATTATTGTAGCTGCTTGCAGCAAACTAATATGTTAAAATTTTTCATGAGATTTGTGTCAAAAATGAATCATATTGCTTGTGTTTTCATTTATTATACCTAGTTTTCATTTACTTACTTATGAGTGAGCAAGGTAATGGGCAATAAGTGGCAATTCGCATTGAACGCATTGAATTCAATACGCATTAGCGTATTAGTATCAAAAGATTTTTGAGGGTTTTTTTGTTGGGCGGCCTAATTGTAAGTGGTCACCACCGCCCATAGACATTGGCGATGTAAGAAATCTTAACCGTTTCTTACATCGCCAATGCGCCACCAACCTTGCGAACTAAGATGGTATGTCCCTTGTGCCTCTTAATACGCCGGCTCATTCACCCGATAAACCGCCTAGTACTATCAGTGATGAGATGGCCTAGTGGTAAGAACGCGTGAATCTTAACCGATGATCGTGGGTTCAAACCCGGGCAAGCACCACTGAATTTTCATGTGCTTAATTTGTGTTTATAATTCATCTCGTGCTTAACGGTGAAGGAAAACATCGTGAGGAAACCTGCATGTGTCTAATTTCATTGAAATTCTGCCACATGTGTATTCTACCAACCCGCATTGGAGCAGCGTGGTGGAATAAGCTCCAAACCTTCTCCTCAAAAGGGAGAGGAGGCCTTAGCCCAGCAGTGGGACATTAACAGGCTGTTACTGTTACTGTTACTGTACTATCAGTACAGTATAGTAGTAGTATCATTTGGTTTTGGTGTGGCTTATCATGAATCAGTTACATAGTATATAATATTAACGAACAATTATAGTAATCAGACTAAAGATTTTTTTTAATCTAAGTTAATAACTCGTAAAAATTTCAATGTTTTGATACTAATCGATTCTTTTTACTACATTATTTTATTTTTTAATACTCATTCATTTAAAATTAATTTATAAGTTTTAGTAGTAGAATATTCCACTGTTGTGGAGGTTGCCCTGCCTACTTAATGTATATCCTACACGACCCACGCGGGAACATTTAACAAATTTATGTAGAATGTTAAAAAACTGGACTAAAATTAGTCATTACTTTAAATTAAAACGAGAAGTTTTTATATAAACTTCAGTGACATTAATTAATACAATTACCAGTTTACTTCCATTTGTATGTGTGTCTTGATTCCAATTAAAGGCATCCATTTCATTTGTACTTATTCCATTTTTAGGGTCCTGTACATACGACGTAAAAAACGAAACATATATTGAACTACTGTGTTTGTATATCAGTCCGTATTTTATAGACTACTTATAGTGATTATAATTTTTTAATTTAATATTCCGGTTTTTTTAATAAAATCTTGTAAGCGCCATGTGGGGTATCAAATTATTGTTTTTTTTTTATTGCATTGCTTAAGAAATTTAACGACCATTCTTCCGTAATGAACGGAATTGCTCGAATACCTCTCCATGTGAGTTCAACTTGCACTGAATATGTTTTTTACATTGTAGTCCCATACTAGTCAGAAAATTAGTGGGTGTTAATGCATTCAGACCCGCAAGCGATGCAAATTACTTAGCAACCGGGAGATATCATTCTAGTCGCCTACACCTCGCTCGGCGAAAAATAGAAAACTTGTTCTTTAATCGAAATGGAATTAAATTAAGGAAACGCACAACTGCAGGTCAATGTCCAACGACAAAAAGTCTTTAAGTTCAAAATAATACACGTTTTAAAATAAATTCTAGAATAAGATATCGATTAGGTTTCGTGCAAACAAAAATAACACTGTATTTAATCTAAAATTCAAAATTAAATATTCATATATCAACAAGATTTTGTTGAAATCAAATTGGTTACAACAACAAGATTTTTTTTATATAAAGTTTCCTAAAGACAATATTGAGCATATCAAAATGCCGGTATATAATGCATATATATATGTTTGATTTATTGTTTATAATTTTTTCGTTCTAACATACTCAGTTCAACTCACTCAGATATTGTTGGAATATAAGGTAAACGTATTTCAACACATGGCCGTAAATCTTCGGAGCATTTCCCACACAGCTGTATCATTATCTCAGTTTTCAATGATCAGTTCAAGGCTACGTAGCTTTGTGAACTTTTGCGCCATAACAGCGGGCTAAGATTGATCGTTGTATGAAGTATTAGCCATATGGTGGTCTAGATTTGTTCTATAGTATATTATATAATAGTAAATTTCCACTATCATAATCCAATGGAACCACAGGAAGGATTTCAGGTAATATCTAAAGGCTAAAGGCATTGCGTATTTTCGGAGGAGTTCTCACGGGAGTTTAAGAAATTCAAGCTGCTACTGACATTTATTTATCATTAAATTTTATTGAAATGATCCAGGATTTTAACCTCGGATCAAATACAAATTATTTTTCACCTACAGCCCGAAAGGAAGTTGAACATTATTAAGAACATTGTATATATATGTTTAGAATGTAAGTTATCTAAAGAAATATTTATACAATGTACATATAATAAATTGCAGTATTTATATTGTCGATGGGTCACAACTTATTTTCCTTGAGTTCAGCCTTTAATTCTATTAACATAGTGAAACAAGCATCTATCTTGTAAACAATTTATTTTCCGCTCTCAAGGGCTGTATGTCGACAAAACACGTGTTGTGCGCAATTATAGCTCTTAAAATAAGTACAGTAAAGATTTTTATTTAATTGAAAAAATGTAAATGACACGGTGAATTGTTTTGCGTTATTTCGCTTCATGGGAGAATACCGCTTTGTTTAACTATTACTATTAACTATTGTGTATAGTAAGTTGTCTTTGTTAGAAAAATTTTGTTCGAGGTTTTGTTGCAACTCGTGGAATCGTAATGTGTACTTTGAGATTTTTTTGTATTTACAATCGGATACGCAGTTATTATGGTTTATTACTATTCTGCAATTATCTATGCACAATTGTTCGTTAAATATTTGTGTTTTTTCTTGATATGATTAATTATCATGATTAACCTTAGTTTTTGTTATAAAATTGTTGATGTTGCTAATTTATAGAAATCGTTATCTTATGTTTTATACCTATGTAGAGACTTAGTGTACAAGTCCAAGATTAGTAAGACAAAATACATATTATATATCGTTACTCCCATATCCGATGAGACGGCAGATTCTACACGACTCCAATGAGTTTAGATGCTTAACCAACGGTGTCATGTACTTTTCGAGCAATGGGAGTGTAGTTTATTGTAAGAAAAACCTAATAAATCTTTATTGCTTAACCCATCGACCAATTCTCAGGATCTAATGTCTTAGCTAGCGACTAGATCAACGATGTCGTCAAAAGTATATACGAGTGAATCTTCCGCTAAAATTTAATATGAAATAATCTCGGCGAATTAAATTGAACGTTAAATAATCTTCTATATTGCACATTAATAACTCAAACGTGCGCGAGAGTTGGCTGACGTCCTAAATCCCACACCGCTCGTGAATCTTGGACGTGACAGGTTATTCGAATTAAGATAAAGTTACATATTTAGAGAAATTAATAAAATGTTAAGACAAGCTAATCTTCATGAAACATTTTAGATGTTGAACCTAACAAATAACTAAACGAATAGTCGAGTCCGTAAATATTTAAATTTATGCAATTCAATTAAAGGTCAATTGTATGTTATATATAATTCTTAGCAAATATTGTTGAAACTATTTACAAAACAATGCTTTAAACTTGCCCATTACCAACTTGTGAAACCGAATATTCTAATATTGTGAAAGCCACAAATGCGTGTCCTATTACAGCAAATAGATTTCAATATTGCAAGTAAATAATGTAAGGTGTGGTTAAATCAGTCCAGTGAATTTAAGAGAACGCAACGTGTTTGTCAAGTACGTTATCTACAAGGCCAGTGGTGCAATTGTTCTGAATACCTAGCTTTTACTGTATATGGCTATTAGAAGCACGATCTTGTTACAAAGTTTCCTATATGCTTAAACATTTCAGTAACAGTACGTATTTCAAATGTTAAATTCAAATAAAAATTAAAAATAGTTACTATATAATCATGTTCTATCAATTCTTCCCTTACGAGTTATTCGTTAAATTCCATCCTGAATCATAGTCGAGTCGTCAGGCTATTGGTATTCATGTATTATAGATTTTTTTTTTTGATAATCGCAATCCTATTTTTATATTACAGAATGTCTCGGGGCACAGGACCGTTCCCGGCAGCGCTCCGGTTCCTCTCGGAGCGTTCCTGTAGCGGCCAACATCAAGAGGGATACTGACTTCGATTGCCCCGAAGAGTTCGGCTACTACCCGCATCCCACCGACTGCACGCTGTACTATGTTTGTGTATTCGGCGGCGCCTTGCTCGAATCTTGTACTGGTGGCCTTATGTACAGGTATAGTTATTTCTACAAATATATGTGTAAATTTATTATAAAAATGTATTAATTGAATGCTTTACATTAAATAAACTTACATTATTATTACTTTTGCAATAAACAAATATAAGATTTTTAAAATTAAAATAAGTGCTATGTACTTTATAGCCACGAGCTCCAAACTTGTGATTGGCCGCGTAATGTGGGCTGCGATGCCACCGGTGCCGTGGTTGCGGAAGACTTAGAACGCTTGAATGGGAGGGAACCTCCATTATATCCACCAAGACGCAATCCACCGCCGCCGCCGAGAACGCAGCCCAACCCCGTAATCACTTCGCGAGGACAACCGAAATTCAATCGACAAGAATACGAACAGGTTAATAAAATTAAAATAAAACTATATTAACATTTACTACAATATACCCAATTATTGAACTAAAATACGAATATGTCAAATTTTAGCAACAACAGTTGTATGCTGAAGTGGATGACTTACCACCAGTTGAAGAGATTGAGAATGACAGGCAGCAGAGAGTATACAGAGGACAGCCTTCGACGATAGGACAAGTTCAAAAGGACAGAGATGGCTACGGGTCCCAGGCCATTAGTTCTGGAAGAACACTCAACTCGAATATTATTCCTGCTTCGATTAATCAAAATACTAAAATTGGTTCATTTTCATTTGGTACTCAAATTGATGACAGAAGAACGGCTCCTTTAACTCAAGCGCCTCAGACGTATAGGTAAAATATAGTAAATTAATAATTCTAAATTTGCAACATATTCACTTAAATACTTACACGACTATATGATTTCAGAGGAGGTAAATATGACGACGCTACTGACTCTTCTGACAGACATAAATACTTTTCGACTGATACAGGTACTGTGAATGACATAATTAATGATGATTATGACATAATAACAAACACAATATCGAGAAAAAAAAGAGAAATTGGAGATCCTATTTTAAATGTGTCTAAAATACCGGATGAACTATCTAAGCGTAATGATAATGATGAAGTCATGGAATATATTGAATTTGACGAACATTCAACTGAACGAGAGGAGTATGATGATGAAAATTTAGACGAAAGTGAGAGAGGAAAACGACAAATTCGATTTTATGTTAAAAATGGACACAAGATACCGACGAAAAATTGGCAAAATGCTAAACCTTTAAAAACTTTGAATTATCCGCAATTTACATATAATCCAAACATACAGAGTCAAAGGTTTCAGCCGATTTATAAAACCTATAATTACGAAGTTAGAAATAACCAAAAACCATACCATACGAATAATAATTATTTTGCGTTCGATAACTCGTTTTCGCCATATTCAAATGACAATACTCAAACCGTAAGGCCATTTAAAGCTAGTTTGCCAGATCCATCAAAACAAACGATTACACAAAATAATGCACCTACTCAAATAATAACAAAAAGTCCACCTATATCTTCATTAGTTAATATACAAAATTCGTTTCCTACTTTAGCTGGTGGTTTTTACAATAATGTTTTAAAAGAAAATGACAATAGAAACAATAATCATCTCAATTCACAATTTATATCGCCAACGAAACAAGCAAATTCAGTTTCCTTCCCTGATTCTTCTCTTCTTTCCAGTTCAATTGTTACTGGTAAACCAATACAAATTACTTCTTCAACGCGAGTTCCAAATAATTTATCAAAAAACCAAATCAGTAACGAAAATCCATCCCCAAAACCAACCCTCACGACTAACTATAAACCTAAAGAAATCATCCAAGAGCAAGATTACGATGAAGATGAATCAATTGAAGATGAAGAAAACTCGTCTGAAGAAGATGATAATAAATTCAGTCAAAATTTTCAACCAGATACATCTAATCTGCCCTATGGTTATACAAATCCTACCAATAAATATGCAAACATAGAAAATCCATTTGCAAATCCTAATTTTAATTTTGATGCGTTCTTAGCAAAGCTTCAAGGAAATCACTACTCTGTTACTGATGTAACAACGGAGAAGCCAACTAAACAAAACCCAGAACGTGTAGTTAATAATAATAATATATTCACGACTGCGGCATACACCGATAGTGGTCTACGTTCTTCAACCTTAAAGTATAAAGGAATAAGTACTCCAAAACCTTTTACAATGCCTGTCAGTTTAAATAACGATGGATCTGAACAAGGTAATGCCCAAAAGCAATCACAGTACTCACAACAAGAAAAAGTTAATCAAAGGCCTCAAAACTATTATCAATCTCAACAGATTACTCAAAATCAAAATTATAATAGACAAACACAAATAGGCGCGGGAATTCCATTGGAATCTCTGAAACCAAGATTAAAACCACCTAACTTCAATGATGATCGTCAACTTCCCATAAGTCACAGTTTTAATGCCGCGATAAAAAGTACTATTCAGCCTACGAGGCAAACAGTTACACAAAAACCATATACAATAATATCAGCTACAGGATCACCAATAGCATTCTCCACCCCTAATAATTATAATATTGTAACTTTTCAAAATAATTTGTCAAGCAGAAAACCGTATATTACGTCAACTATCTCACCAATGAATGCGCTAATTTTATCATTTTCACAGTCAACCCCAAAGCCTTTATCTAACATAGCTAATCAACATCTTTCTACCTTACAACAGTTCTGGAACAATCCTTCAACTGACATTACGGTTCCAAAAATTACGCTTAGTAGACCTAATCCAGTTACGGAAATCCCGAATAACATTTACAAATCTATACAAATTTCAAGTCAGAATGATAATAAAAATACTTTATCTACGACCACAACGAAAGATCCTCCTAAACGAAAACCTATACCAAAACCTTCACCTGAAATGAATGATTATTATTATGATGAAGAGGATGAACAATACTATTACGAACCAGTTGTAAAACCTAAATATATGCCTAGTTCTGAAATCAAGCCCCAGCGACCTCCAATGGCACAAAATTATCAGGAATACGAAGACACATCGTATGAGGAAGATACAAATCAACGCGTCAAGCCCGAAATCTCTTCAAAACCCAATAAATATAATCCATTTAAACAGGAAGCTGTGACTAAAAATCATAATGATGTATCCGTTGTTACGAAAACACCATATAAACAATCAAACAAAAATGTAAATGGAAAAATTCCAGTGCCAGTAATGATTGATTCAGTTAATTTGTCTGACTCAATATCCACACACCCAGATAACCAGAACGGTTATCGATTTATTCATAATAATCATCGTAATAGAACTGTTCATTTAAGAAAACCAATTCGATTAGACAATAGACCAAATACATTGCGACCTCCAAAATATCTAAATCATACAACTTTGCGTCCTTATACGTTAAGACATAGATTAGCCAAGCCAACTACTGAAAAAAATCAAAACGATCTTGATGAAGAAAATAAAAAGAACAGAGGAAGAGTACGACATCATAACATAGTGGCACAAATGCTTATTACCACTCCTCGTGACAGCTACAAACAAGAGACTCGTTTTACAAAGACTAATCATGACGATAGAACTAACAGGTAAAAACTAGCATTGACTAAGTAAGTTATATTGTACTGCACAGCTATGTATATTGCCTTCCGAGGAGACGATTTTTTTCTGCACTAAGCTATATTTCTTTTTACCTAACAAATATACAGTATTTTCCGAATGTTCTTCTCTAAACAGGTAACTTGTGGTAATACTGTAGAGGGTGGGTTCTGTTACTTCTTCTTTCACGCTCTCTGATATGACACCAAATTGACTTATGTCACATGTAACATACATTTAAATATCCAATATTGACAAGACCAGACTAGAATATGACTTGCAATATATTTAACACATGACTTTTTGATTTCGCTTATTAATGACGACTTTATTGATACATTAAAATAGTATTAATCTAAGGTAAAATGTGTTGTTGTTTTTTTTGCTTTATTTTATTCATACTAAGCTGTTTTATTGTTTTTCTTTAAAATTAACGTTGTTTTGCATAATTTTCTCATACTTCAGATTGGAACCGACCGAAAGTATTACCCCAACTTCGTATACTGCAACCCCGCGGCCTAAAATGTTGTACAATGGTTCTCAAACTTACAGTCCTGATCAGTATGATCCTTATTACGCTGTTTACGATGAAGACGGTGAATTGTACAAGGACACAGGTGAGGAAAATGCACTTAAATCCCTCAATTATTATCGATCATGTGGACAAACTTGTATCATAATAATTATGTATTTAAAACCGTTTATTTAAGTTTTACCTGGTTTGATTATAATTATAAATGAACACATATATTATTTTGTCAAATAAATAAGCATGTTATTGTATTCCTAATACAACTTCTTGAATATTTACATTTGAATGTTAAACTATTCAAGCGATGTTCAAAACTGTTTTAGGTTAATGAATAATATTTATCGATATAAAACCTAAAATAATGTTGTAAATATTTTTAATAAATTATTTATATTAAACAATAACTTTGGAATTTTCTTCGGAGTCCTATATTAGCATATGTAAACCTAACATTTTATTTATAATATTATTTGTAATCAAATAATATTATCATATTATTATTATAATATTAAATAATAAATAATAGTCTAAGACATTCATTTTCTTTAACATGGCAATAGTACCGTCTAGTAGAAATTAAATGATTTGCAACAACCATGTTTTGATAAACGTTTAACACACTAACGGGATAACGGTACCGGTGTTGGCAGACTATGTGCAGCACTATAATACGGCTTCGCTTCGACCAGCAGTCCAGCAGACTTATCGTGGTACACCACCGCCTGTTCGCCGACCTGTTGAGACTTACTCAACAAGACCGGTTTCTCCTGACGACTATGATGATGCTCTTATTCAAGGACAGGTATGAAATTAAATACTCTAGATATACTATGAATCCTATGCACATGTGAATTTAATAGAATATGTTTGACTGTAAGCTAAAACTAAAATTAAAATATAGTTATAAACAAAAACAAAAATAATGGTATGTACAAAAGGCATTTTCTCGCTAAGAGAGCGATATTTTTCACAACCTTTCGATAAGGGACTTGAGATTGATAAAGCGGTAAGGAGATGTACGGTTTATGCACTTATAGTATATTTATGATTGGTATAAGTTTTATTTTTTTATTATTTTTGTGAATTTTTAACACAATACAATCATCGTCAGCATTACATACTAGAATATATTATATTATTTAAATGTTTTCAGATAAGCAATCAGAATCAATACCAGTCCTCCATTCGACAGCCAACAAGGTAATATTTTTAATTAGTAAATTATGAATATATTATAAACAAACTGAACAAGCTAGTTTATATTGAAAAGTTATTCATAACGTTTATAATAAAAATAATCCAGGGGCGAAGGTAACGAATTGGGCTATGATCATATTCCAAGCAGCGTGAGGACGACTGTTTACGAAGCAACTTCCCTACGCACTACTCCTTCTACAACTAGCACAAGCACAACTACTACTACTACTACTACCACTACTACCACAACCACACGACGTCCAACAACTGCACCCTACACCGAAGCTATGACCCCGTCTCGATATACTCCAAGGTACTACAAAAGATTACGTGATTCTAAATATTTAATCATCAAGGCTTAAATCATTACACCCAAATTCATTTTCATACACATACTTCATTTTTTCAAAGTGATTTTTAATACTTTCATATTTCATTGATCCTTTAATCTCAAAAGCAACCTTAAGACTGATAAAATAATTAATCACTAATATAGGCTTGGAATAATTTTAATCGGTTTAAAGGTTGTTGTAATACAACGTGTATTTCTTTTTTACCTTAATGTATATAATATATTTTATTATTTTTAATTTATTTATTTCCTGCCTTATGATGTAGTTGTAGATTTGTTTGCCTTTTGTAGTATCTTTATTTTATGTGAAAGATTCTATTTGCATAAAATGTAATTTTTTTATTAATTACTATGTGATTATGAATCTATCATATAAAAAACAGATATGGTTTCTAAGTTCAGTTGAAAATATCTACATAATAGGAGTCGGTTTTTCAGAGCTGAATTTAGAATCATTTCTTTGCTTTGTATTCGACAGATCATCAAGCGATGAAAATCGTATTCGCGTTCCCGTTTCTGCATCGACCCAAAAGTCTTTTAGCGAATCCACACCACTAATTCCTTCTACAATATCACCTCTTATAAACTTCTCATCCCTGGCTAAACCTTTTGAAAAGACAGACAATTCGTATAGGTTAGACGAACCGTCGACAGAAAAATTACCGACTCGTAGACTGACTTCTCGTGTGACTAACGGCAATCGTAAAGATACTGTTAATATAGAACAAGATAGGCAAAATGAAAAGAATAAAAAAATGTTTTCACTATCGACTGGTTTCTCTTTCCGTCGGAATGTTAATAATACAAAAAATCCTTATACATTAACTTTAATTTCAAAACCTTTCGATGGGTATTCAACGTCAAGAACAAAAAATAACCGCGTTAATAACAACAAAAAACAACACATACAAAGATTTCATTATGACACAAGCAATGACGGTAACACTGTAAAACACAAGAAGAAATTATCCACTTATGATGATAGTACGTCATCACGAAGAAAAGATAATAACGAAGAAACAAATAATAACGAAGATGATGTATCCATTTATTTGACACCTCCTGTACAAAAATCTACACCAAAAACTAGAATTCGTACAAGTACTACTACAACTACGGCGGATACAAAATATTACTTAAAAACTGTTTTAAAACGTCCTGTCAGTAACGATGATTCTACGGAAAATTCTCTTAATACAGAAGCTCTTTTAGAAAGAAATTCACACAATGTAAGCGATGATCATCATTTTAATTTAAGTGCTTATCCTGTTGTTGACTCAGATAACTGGAAGCAAATTGATTTTAGTGATAACTATAATGAACCTATCGTATCACCATATAAAACTTTAGATAATCTAAGAAATACTGAAAGTGTTACATCAGTAGACCTTACACAAGATATTGATGCTGTGACTACTTTATCAAGTACAACTAAGGGTTATTTTTCAACTACATCTAGATTAGACACTTTCGAACAATCTAAGCCAAACTTCTCTAGAAAACCCTCCTATTATCAATACCAAGTAGAAGATGAAGTTATGACCGATCAGACAACTGAAGTACTTAATGGTAAGTTCAAAAGTGCCATTAAAAGCTTTATAAGTAATTTTCCAAGTTCTTCAACCCCAAAAAAATTAGATTATATATCTGCACCGCCACAGACTGATGATAAAGTTATTAACATAGAATCTCAAAGGATAAAACATTTTCCTATTGAACAACCTTTCCGTAGCCACTTAAAACAATTAAAAATTATAACAGAACCTAACATCATTCGATACATTTCTCCGACTGGCGAGACTATTTCATTTACTGGACCAAACAAAGACACAAAAAATGATTATTCCTCATCAACAATGCCTACAATATATTCAACAAACCAAGGACCCTTAGTAGATATTGAAACGGAAGCTGGATTAGTAGATACGGTTCCTAGTCCTGACTATGTGTCAGAAAAGGGTATTTATGAATCTAAATTTAGTACTCTTGTAAAAGGTAAGTCAGACATCGAAAAGTCGAGAAAATATCAAAGTATCATTAATACTGAGGAAACGCCTGATGATAATATTAAGATTAAGAATCACAAAAACAATGATTATATTGAAGTAACACCAATAGTTGTAGTGAGCTCTGAAAATGTTAAAGCACAGATTAAAACTGATAATCCACGACTAGTAAATGACTATAATATAAGTGACATTGCTTCAACTACTAGTACTACTAAATCGACTACTACTTTGAAAGCTGTAATAGAAACAAAGCCGACGACTAAAAGCGTATCCTTTCCAACTCGTGCCTCTCGAATCAACCCTGCCATAAAGTTAGCTGCGGCAAATCTTGGAGGTGGGCGCAGGAGTTACCAATCGTCGTCCAATTGTTCATCAGACAACAGTCTGCAAGTGAATCCAAAATGCAACGAAATCAAATATCAGAGGTACTCGCCGGCCAGTAGTCGTAACATTCTAATGTATTTCATATTAATTAATGGACGGTGGAGGCTCCATACTCCTTACTTTCCGCATCGCGTAGTAACTGGCATGTGAATGAACATATCTCTAAACATTGATAATGGCACCCATAGCTAAAATCTTTTGCTTAGCATTCTTTCTATTATATTCTCATTGGGGGACTTCCAGTCGGTTGAGTTTAATTTATGAATTGTTAACTCCTGACGCGACCATTTCCATTTCCTGCACCATGCTGTTTTTATTGTTAAAACTTATCTTATAATAATAATCAATGTGTTTAATGAATTACCTAAGATCATGTTATTGTTTTCAGTAGAAAGTTCCTCAATGTAGTTAGCCCTGTCGTACTGTTTGCACCACATCGCAATTCATCATCTTTATTTAATAATGCACCTGAAGTAGCAAGAGTATTCAAATTTTAAATTTTTGATATACGACTGCATGAAAATATCAGATTTTTTTTCATCTAAATATTAGTTTATTTCATATACAATTTTGATCAAATAAATATTAATTTAATTTTTTTCCTTTTGATTTGCTTATTTCTAAAAACACGCATACTAATTATTTTTTTAATGAGCATTTTACTCCAAATATTTATTTTACAGGCCAAACACCAGTACGCGAGGTCGCGGTTCTGCTCATTATTCAACTTCTGGTGCATCTGATACGGCTCAACAGACACCCAACAGAGGAACACCCCCAACGTTAGAATTACAATTATACATAAAATTGTAGTGCTTAGATAACTAAATTATAATATTTATATTTGCTGCCCTCACGTGTCATTGAGAGTCTTTATAACATTTTAATTTATTTTTATTAATTTGTACAGTCGCAGTCGACCAACGTTGAAACCATCGACTGCTATAGTAGCTAAGGTGTCAGAAGTGGATATTTACACTAATCCTCCAAGTCGACCAGCTCCCGTATATCCGCAACCTACGCCTGATAAAACAGCAGCTAAATGCAGAAAAGATGTCTGCCTCTTGCCTGACTGCTTTTGTGGAGGAAAGGATGTTCCTGGTATGTGCTAAAAAATATTATTGCTTGACTTTGTGAAAGTGGAACAATTTGTAAAATAACAAAAAGTCAAATATTGTAACAAATAATCTATCATAGGAAATTTGCCTGTCAGCGAAGTACCACAAATAGTTCTTATAACTTTCGACGATGCTGTAAATGATTTAAATAAAATATACTACGAAGAGTTCTTTGAAAGGGGGCGTGTCAATCCAAATGGGTGTCCCATAACTGGCACTTTTTACGTTTCCCATGAATGGACAGATTATAGTCAGGTGCAAAATTTGTATGCAGATGGTCATGAATTTGCGTCTCACACTATATCGTAAGTTTATAAGGTATAGATGGACTATTGCTGAAATCTGACGTATCTTCTGGAAGCATCTATAGAGGTTTCACATAGGGTCGACTCCTCAATGCTATAAGACATAATTGTGTTTTACAAAGCACTGAATAGTCGACCCATATTTCTAACTAACGGTTTTATGGCCATCTATTTATACAGTTTTCTATTTAATACTGTATAGTATATACGGATAAAATATTTATGTTAACTATCTGATAATTTATTTGATACTTTTTTTAATAATGGTTTTTCTTTCTTTTCTTCCATCCTTTCTACCTAACACCTATACCTTCTATTGCCTGTCATATTTTCCTCTTCCTGGCACATTTGACACACCCAAATCACACGTACAATCACTACCTACATCCCGCGACAAATAGGCGAATTACCGGTGGATAAGATCCCGCAAATTGTCCTGCTGACGTTTGACGACTCTGTTAATGATTTGAATAAAGGACTCTACGCTGACTTATTTGAAAAAGGTCGCGTAAACCCTAACGGGTGTCCTATTTCTGCTACATTTTACGTATCACACGAATGGACGGATTATAGTCAAGTACAAAATTTGTATTCAGCTGGACACGAGATGGCATCACACACAGTTTCGTAAGTGATTGAAGTATACACGCACAGAGCCTAACTTTGCACCTTATTGTTTTTTGTCGACCCAAGATTATTATTATTTTTTGTTTGAAAACATTATATCAACATTATTTTTTATAATATGTATCTGGTTTTGGTACTAAATCTATTTAAATATCTATTACTTTAACTTATTAAGCTTAATTATATTCTTTAAAAATGCTTTAATATATTGAAATACTGAAAAGTAACACTAAAATTATTTTTTGTCATCTCATTGTTGATTTAAATTTTCAGCCATAGTTTTGGAGAGCAATTTTCTCAAAAGAAATGGAACAGAGAAATTGGTGGTCAAAGAGAAATTTTAGCTGCTTATGGAGGTGTAAAGCTTGAAGATGTTAGAGGCATGAGAGCTCCATTCTTGTCTGTCGGTGGCAACAAAATGTTTAAAATGTTGTATGATTCGAACTTTACTTATGATTCATCACTTCCCGTGTATGAAAATAAACCACCGAGCTGGCCTTATACTTTGGACTATAAACTATTCCACGATTGCATGATACCACCGTGTCCGACTAAATCTTATCCAGGTTTTATATTTTTTCAAATATTATAATAATAATGCGTATTAATGAAATATATGATATCAAGTTTAATGGTAACAATTTAATTGTAATTTGACTTATAAAAATATTTTAGGAGTATGGGAGGTACCCATGGTGATGTGGCAAGATCTTAATGGTGGTCGTTGCTCTATGGGAGATGCCTGTGCTAACCCTCCAGATTCAGACGGCGTGTACAAAATGATTTTAAAGAACTTTGACAGACATTACACAAGTAACAGGTAAATTCAATAGCTACATTTACAAACAAGTTTGTATATTATAATAATGTCCTCCAGACCGATTTCGGCCACGGCGGCAATCAAGAGAGATTAGCCAACTGCGCAGGAGATATTATAGTGCACAAGTGTGTGCGCAAACACAGGTGCACTCTCTATTCCCTAACTTTCATAATCCGATGGAACGGCAATCCGACACGACCGGAAAGAGTTCAGGCGCAGGACCAACGGCTTTACGTGCTTTACGAGGCACGGGAATGTATACACTTCAAATTTCTAGACTCCGGGCTGCTACTGAGAATTTTCTGACAGAAAAACCCAATAACTTTTTATTGACTCGACCTGGGAATTGAAACCAGGACATCCGAGTCTGCGGCCTTTGTATATTATATATAGATATAAAAAGATATACATTTTATATACTTTAGTTTTATGTACATCGAGTAATATAAAGCTTCAAAAATCATATTCTCTGCAGGGCTCCGTTCGGACTATTCTATCATGCAGCTTGGTTTACTCAACCACACCACAAAGAAGGTTTTATCAAATTCTTGGACTTTATAAATCAAATGCCTGATGTATGGATCGTCACCAACTGGCAAGCTTTGCAATGGGTCCGTGATCCAACTCCAATTTCAAGAATGAATAACTTCCAACCCTTCCAGTGTAATTACCAGGTTAGTAAGCAATTTACAAGAAAGTAAAAAAAAAATAGCAGTAAATTATATATTATAATATGATTTTTTTTAATTAGGACCGACCGAAGAAATGTAACAATCCGAAAGTGTGCAACCTTTGGCACAAATCCGGAGTAAGATACATGAGGACGTGCCAACCCTGTCCAGAAATATATCCCTGGACTGGCAAAACTGGAATAAGATCATCACGCATCGACCATGACATCGAAGAATAAATAATCCTATCAATTAAGTAGTTACAAAACAAATAATATCCATCCCGAGAAATGATCCATTAGTATTTGCTTTTTATTTGTAAGCCAACGAGGCAAGGATCACTAGTAAATTATTGTCAATAGAAATTGTTTTGTCACCAACTAGTATGTGCCATTTAGATTAGATGGTCACAAAGCAAAAAGTGTAAATTATACGCGACTTCATAATAATTGAAGGAGTGTTTTGAATATTTTATATTAAATTACATTTTGTTCCGTTTTAGATAAAGTTGTAATGTATTGGAAACTGTGATATTATGTGTTTTCAACCGTTTAGAAAGAAAAATGCGTCCAACATTATTAGTAACTTTATTTAATTACTTTGTCGGTTACGATATTCTGATTTATATAGTTTTCTTGTAATAATTTATGAATAGGTCTTTTCAAATACTTTTATTGGAATGGAATATATAATAGGCATAAGAATTTTATATGAAATCACAAAGTTACTCAAATAGGAATCAGATAAGCTGCGATGCTATCAGTTCCATAATTATTGAAATCATCTTCATTAACATTTTGACACAGATTATAATTTTTAACGTGAGCCATATTAAAATTTAGAAATACTTCTCTTATCTTGCCAGCGTTGTGGTTAACACTGCCTTTTTATACAATTGTAAATATAGTTAGTGCTTTGTGTTAAGTGTTAGGTTAAGACTATGTGAATTGTAAGCGCTTTAGATATAACGGTAATTGACATATAACTTACAACTTTTGTATTACGATTTGGCGATTTTTCGGCTTATAATTTCGGCTAGCGTCCCGTGAACGTCTGTCTACATCGCATTTGTGATGAAGCACATGTTAATGTGATCGCTATTAACATTTAGAAATTGTACCTATAATTGTAATGTTAGACCTTTATTGGAACTGTGAAAAATCAATTAGTTTGCAAAATATTTGATAGTTTTTTTTAGTTTCATTTATTTTACATATAATTTTTATTGCAGATACAATGCACATTAGGTGCTGCTAAACCAATAGTAGCGCTTGCAAAATATATTTAAAAATTTAAATATTTATAAGTACTATTATTGTAAATATAGATATAATATTTAAAATTGGTAGTTCCATTCTTACGCGAATCTTATGTGTTTGATAAATATTTTGAATTATTTTTATCGGCTTTTTGATGCATGTCGTTTGTGATATTTGATACTGGGACCCGTTTCTCCTACCAGATGTACTTTATGTATTCTTTGAAGTAATTTTATTACTTCGACATGTAATTAACGCAAGCTGTGCAGCTTAATAAAATGATATGATTAGTTTGGTGTTTTTTTGTTACGCAATTGTTTTGAAAATAAAAATATGTGGAACTCAAAAAATACAGTAATTACCAGATTTCGAACTAGAAAACTTATTTTAAGAGCACGCCTAAAACCAGCAATATTTTTGAAAAATAAAAAGAAGACCTACGCTTCCCTTATATGTCCTTCTTGGCGCGCAATCTGATTACTCTATTAACAACAACCGGCAATTTTATTTAATAATTTTTTTAATGTTCTATATAATTTAAAAATTATTGAATTTCAACAACACGTACGAAGTGACTTATTTAAAAAACAAATATATGTTTGAAGTATGGTATAGGAGGATATAGGATAGGAGATGTGGTTTTCATAAGAAAATGTAGTAAGCTGCACCTCATTATAAAATAAAAAAGGGATATTTCAATATTTCAGTCAATAAAATCATAATTAAATGAAAAGTGATATTAAGGCTTATACACACCCAAGTACCAAATAGTGTTTTTTTTTTTTAAAAAACTCATTAAAATACAATTATAGATAAAACATAACACAAATAATTTATCACAACATTAACAACTAAGAATTTACTAAGAACGTAACTTGTGTTCTATAGAATGACGGCATAGAGTCATACATAACGTAATATCCCTGACCATGAAAACAGAATTGCTCATAAAAAATAAAAATTCAATCATAACACCTGCCTAAATGTCAATTCGTTTTATTTCAAGTCTAGCCAAGGTCCGTGAAAAACCTATAAAAAGAAGACTTGACAAATCATATCCACATTTTACGATATAAGCTTCAAGTATAAACAAGGAACATCGTAAAATATGAAATTTATATCCTCTATGTTTTATATATTATACTCATGCCAAGAAATTTGTAGTAAACATAGTAATGATTTTACATCAATTTTTTTGTTACAAAATTATCAGAAACATTTGTTGTATAAGAATCGCTATAATTTTTTAGAACTAGAAAAGAACAAACTTAAGTCTGATAGTCTCGAACAAAATATAATTCGAATGAAGACTAAAAATCCAGTAAACGTTAAACGAAGTGCGGATCCAGTTTTCCATGGACATCCGAAAACAAGAGAAGAAATTTGGCATGAAAATTTTTTGCAAAAACGTACAACTTTCGACCAAACATCGTCACTAATTAATTTAATTTATAATATAACATTGACATATTTCAATGATTGTACACCAGTGATTCTATATGATGATCAAATAAAGGCCAGCGGGAACTATTTATTTCAAAACCTTTTCAAAAATTTTCCTGTCTCATTTATGCATGGTTACATAAATGAAAAAGATTACTTGAAAGAGCCAAAGTTGCTGCAACCCAGAAGAAACTGCCATCATTTTATAGTTTTCCTGACTGATGTTATGAGAAGTGCTAATGTTTTCGGTAAGCAATCGGAAAGCAAAGTTATTGTGGTCGCGAGGTCTTCACAATGGGCTGTTCAAGAGTTCCTTGCAGGACCTATGTCAAAATTTTTAGTAAATCTACTTATAATTGGGCAAAGTTTTAAAGATAACGAAAATACGGTAGGCATTAAAAAAAACTAAACGTCAGAAATGTATAATAAGTATAAAATTAATTAAATAATTAATAAATTAACAGGAAGCTGCGTACATATTATACACTCATATTCTATATACAGACGGATTGGGTGCTAGCAAACCATTAATATTGTGTTCTTGGAGTCACGGTAAATTTTCACGAAAAGTTAATTTATTCCCATCGAAAATGACGAATGGCTACGCTGGTCACAGATTTTTAGTTGCTGCTGCAAATCAACCTCCCTTTGTATTTAGGAGGTATTAACTTATTATAATTTTTTATTTTATTTAGCCAATATATATTTAAAAATTTATTAATATTTCTAGAATTGAAACTGATTCAGATGGTGGAAATCCAAGAGTCGTTTGGAATGGTATTGAAATAAAAATTCTTATCATGCTAGCAGAAAGGAACAATTTCTCTATCGAAGTAGTTGAACCTCGGGACCTTCATTTAGGGTAATATTATAATTACATAACACATTACAACTATAACGATTATAAAATAAATAAAATATGAATATATCGTTAAACTATTTTTAAGTTCTGGTGACGCCGTAGCTAAAGAGGTAACTTCAGGTCGAGTTGATATCGGCATAGCCGGAATGTACATAACAAAAGAAAGAGCTCGTGATATGGATGTTAGTTTCTCGCATTCTCAAGATTGTGCCGCATTTATAACCTTAACCTCTACTGCTCTTCCTCGGTTAGTATCGAATAGGAATAAATATTTTTATTTAGAAACAATGTGTTAATTTTGTTAACAACGTACCTATATATTTCAGGTACCGAGCAATACTTGGTCCATTTCATTGGCATGTCTGGGTCGCTCTTACGTTTACTTACTTAATTGGTATAATCCCTTTGGCTTTCTCAGACAAACATACGTTACGTCATTTGATTCATAATAAAGGAGAAATTGAAAACATGTTTTGGTATGTCTTTGGGACGTTCACTAATTGTTTTACCTTTGTCGGTGAAAATTCTTGGAGTAAAACAACAAAAATAACTACAAGATTATTAATAGGTATGGTTTTTCATACATACGATGTGATCATACTATTATTTATATAGTTTATTTTGTTTTATAATATTGTAGGATGGTATTGGTTATTTACAATCATTATAACGAGCTGTTACACAGGTTCAATTATAGCATTTGTAACTTTACCAATATTTCCGGAGACAGTAGATACGATATCACAACTTCTGGCGGGATTTTATCGTGTTGGAACTTTAGGTAAGACAATTTTAAATTTATTTCAATTCCAAAAATTATAAATATTTACACTTTGACATAGTTCGGATAAAAAATAATATTTTTATAAATAATAATTTGTTACATAAATAATAGTTAAAACAGTAACAACAGAGTTAAAAGTATATCTGAAGATTATTAAATGTCATATTTTTATTAAATTACGTATCGTCCCAGATCATGGTGGTTGGGAAAGGTGGTTCTATAATTCGTCGGATCCCTTAACTAATAAACTTTTGAAGAAATTGGAATTTGTACCTGATGTGAAAACTGGTATTCAGAACACTACTAAGGCATTTTTCTGGCCGTACGCATTCTTGGGATCACAATCGGAGTTGGAATATATTGCAAAAGCGAATTTTACAAAAGCGGAGTAAGATTCATTCGTTTCATTGATCAAATAAAGTGATGATTCTCCTTACCGATTTCAGTCACGGCGTTCAATCTCAGAAGAGACTAGTTAATTGCGCAGGATTCTAGTGAACAAGTGTGTGCGTAAACACAGTTGAACTCTCTCTATTCCCTCACTTTCATAATCCGATGGGTCGGCAAATCTAACACGATCGGTAAGAGTTCAGGCGCAGGACCAACGACTTGCGTGCATGAGAGTGTACACACTTCCAACTTCCAGATTTCGGGATGCTACTGAGAATTTTTCGACAGAAAAGTCCAATAACCTCTTATCGGCTCGACTTGGTGGTTGAACAGGACTAAGCACTAGACTAATGTCAAATAAAGTAAAGGGTTAAAGGATAATAATTTATAATTTTAGATCGAAACGTTCTCTTCTTCATATATCTAATGAATGTTTCGTACCATTTGGTGTTAGCATGGGTTTTCCAAACAATTCTTTATATGGAGCAAAATTAAGTAAAGATATCAGTAGGATGGTACAAAGTGGTATTATAAACAAATTGATTGATGAAGTTCGATGGGAGATACAGAGGACAAAATCAGGAGGATTATTATCAGTAAATATATTGAATTTTTTGCAAGCTCATTTTAAATTTTTTTTCTAAATTGTACTGGCCAAATTATCTTATATTAATTTTTAGGTAATACATAGCCCAATAAAGATAAACTCAATTGAAGAAAAAGGCTTAACATTGGAAGATACGCAAGGTATGTTTCTCTTACTAGGCGCTGGTCTTCTTATAGCGGCCACTGCTCTTTTATCTGAATGGATGGGAGGATTTACAAAAAGATGCCGTAATATAGGCAAAAAAATTACGTCAACGAAGAACTCCAAGAACCTTCCTAAAACGCCTAGAACTTCTGCGAAGAGGGTAGTACTGAAAAACGATGGTGCCGAAAGTAAATTAGGTTTAAATGAAAGACCTTTAAGTTATGATTCCGATAATACTTGTGATGGTCAAATTATAACTATAACCCAGGAAAGTATAATAATACACAACGATTGTAAAGAAGGTTGGGATTCTAACCGATCCAGTTTGATTGATTTAGATTATGAAATACAAGAAGTTTTTGAAAAGGATAAACTTACAGGAACAAGGTCAGATGAAATAAATAGAAACAATACCGCATCAAAAGGAGCATTTGGAGATATTGTTGATACCAAATCTTAACATTTAAATGTTTACGTGAAAAATATATTTGCACTATTGTTGTAGTTTTGCACGAATTATATTACTGGGAAGTATAATAAAAATAATAAAACCATGTTGACATCCAACTCTTTATTATCCTTCGAACAGTCATCAAAATAATTTATAACAATTTTCTAACACTGTCCATTAAAATTAATATTCCATTCATCCATTGAGATGTTATTATCGTTACTCATTCACACATAGGGCAGATTGCGCTGCCGCGCAGAAACACAGGCGCTGTAAGACCTAAATTAATGCAATATTTGGCCCGGCCTCTTCTTAAAAATAATTATACATTATGACTTAAATTTCCACGAGGCACCTTAGAAAATCTTAGGTATCCTCATTATTATCAGTAAAAATATCGATAAAATACAACAGATTTTGCATTACCTTCTTGTAAATTCAAACAAAAATATACCTAATACCTACCTAAGCGATTTGTTACATTATGTATTGCACAACTGTTGTTACAAGAGAAATAAGTGTGAAATCGACTTGAGTATTCAATAAGGATATGTATTCATATACCAATAATCTATCTGGGTTGTCCACGACTGCTGTGAGGCAATAGCAAAAAGGGGAAGTTAACGAGGACTATTATGTACTACGTCGAAATCTAATCTGATTTCGGATACTATATGCTTATGACTACAACATTTAAATGCAATAATGTAAAACTGAAGTGACTCTTTGCTATTGTGACACAGCTAGATAAATACAGGTAAAAACATACACAAAGTAGATACGTCTACAAAACAAAACAATGCAAACACTTTTTACAATAACACACAACACGGTTGTGCGCGAAATGAATATTATATTTAAATATTAATTATAAAGTGATATCATTCCCGATAGCAAAGCTCACAACCTCGGAAATAATGCTCCCAATACCAGCTTACTGATGATATATTTTTATACAAGAAAGTCGATAAGTTACGTAAAGTGCAATCGACATAGTTATCTCTTATCAGACATTATTATAATAAGTGAACGACTCACATAAACAGACAAACAAAGTATTGTCCCTAAGTCTACTACACGAAAAATATTTAAAACATTTTTACTGAATTTTATACATAAGTGTTGTTTTACAACATGATCAGTGCAAACAATTGTGATAGGTATGTAGGTAACAACGTTTATTGTATCTAATTCACTAAGCAATCTATGGGGGAATGGAGTTGCAAGTCTTTGAATGATTTCTCATTTCAACATTTGATTTTCTCATATCTTGTTCGCTATTTGATTCAACTTTGTTCAAATAGTAAAGAATATTGATCGATTTGAGAAATCAATAAAGAAGTCGCGACCTTAGTAAGATTAACAGAATATGATTCAATTCTTGAAGTACGTGTTAATGGCCAAATGTTAACGGTTGAGCAAATTTCAACAAATAAAGCACTCGAACTTTTCATTGAAAGGAACAATTAGGAACGAACGATCGAAAACGATCACATATGGATATAACGAAATTTTAGAATTTGAAACACGATATTTGTAACAGTGCAGTGTATTGATATCACATTAACAATTTTAGACTAAGCATTATATTACGGTGTACTCTTATACTCCCTCAAACAAGGGCCAACATTTATTATGCTCCGGTAATAAAATATTTATTCGTATTACATCTAGTTGTGTATAATATTTTACAATGCGAAAATACAATTATTATTCGTTCAGACTTTTGAACTTCAAAATGAGTACTTCCCTGTACAATTTTTAACAAATATACATTAACATTTTGTTACTGTGATTTGAAGAATTAAGCAATTTCTTCGATTTATTTAATAGTTGCTACATTTTAACAGTAACATTGAAATTGTTAATAATATTTTAACTAACGATCAAATACAGTTGGCGATTATACATTTCCATCTATTATTCTAACACTAAATATTTCTTTACATTTTGTACAATGATAATCAATTAAACATGTCCAAACACATAGTTATGTATGCAAATGAAATTAGTTTTTCAATTGCAATTATTAACATTTATATATATATGTATATATTAATATATATTGTAAATACTTAAAAATATAAGGATGTGAAAAAATCGATGCACAAAACGTATAGTACGATACAAATTTGGTAAAATATGGTACATTTAGGCACTGTGAGTAAGGCAACTACAGTGAGGAGATATGAGGAAGTATCTAACACGAGAATTTAAGAGGGTTAATCATTCGTAATGAGAACTTGTGTTCGATGAACATTCTTCAAATTCAAGTATTAGATTGTGATATAAAAGTAGAATACATTCGAAATATTTGAACAATTAAGTATTACGTGGTCGTTTTGGATATCTAGGTAACAACAATATTATAATGAGGAAATACGTTTTGTTTATTACGTTTATATAACATGATCTAAAAATAGGGTGGCTTGTGACTTAATAGTGCTTTACGAAAATATGTATGATTTAGTGATAAATATATTTCTGTGTTTGAATAAAGCTAACAATCATTAACATGTGTGTGACACAGTGTGTATCGAAGACTATTTAAAATATGATTTTTGAATGTAACACTTCAGATCACATTAACAAAATATTTTTTTACTAACAACAAGCTTCATTTTTCAATAGCAACCAATAATAGCCACTAATATATAACACTAACACGGGTACTTTAGAAGTACGGTTTTACAATGATATTAAAAATTGACTTTGTTTTTGGTCTGAAAATTAGACACTCCCGTACGTTCTAAATAAAGAAATTAATTTGATTTAATTTTTTTTTGTTATATTTCAATTTTAATTCATAAAAAAATTGATAAATTCAAAGTGATTGTTTTTAAATTTTATTAGGAGTTCTAAGTTTGTATAAATAGAATCGTGTTTACTTACATGACTGCTTAGAGTGCGAGTGTTATCATAAGAATTTTAAAGCTTCGTGTGGTACCTTTATATAGTCATCTCTACCTAACTTTACCTACTTACATTACATAACATTCGTTCCTAACGGGACGTGTATACATATTATGTAAATATCATTATGATTCTCATGTATAAATATGTCAATAGATAAAGTACATTTTCCAATACATAACTTATTATCTCCTGTGATGACGCTACGCTTAATTAATTTACAAAGATTCAAAGTTCGGATGTCGCACTAATGATATTTTAAAATGGCACAAAAAAACTTTAAAACACTAACACAAAGTCAACAGTCGGTTTAGTTCTCAACGCACTCGCACAATACTGTGGTCTCTTTTTCGCGCACACTTCTCCCTCTGGCTGCTCGTAATAGTTCACGCACCGAACTTCAGAATTTGTTTCCACTATAACTAATTGACTATAAGCTAAACAGATAATGGCACGGATTGCACATATAATGTCGCTATTTACAAGGGTAATTGAATTCTATCTATATACGTTTAAAGTTTAAAATTGATCAGGGTTGCATCTACAACACATAGTTGTACTTAATTTAAACATTAATCCTTACTCTTTAGTGTACTTGCATGTGCATTACATTAATAATTACGTATCATAGAAGGGTTGTGAATATGAACAATTAATCAACATCAACATCTACGGGAAACGAAGGTTTGAAGACAGCGTAGTACTAATCTGCCCTTTTCCATAGGACTGATCACTCCAATGATTCCAATAACAAATGTATATTTCAATATAACCGCACCATTTTAACATATTTCGAATTTTTCTCTGATTAGTTGTATAATCCATTTGAGGAAAAGAGCATTTTGTGTAGACCAGGACGGTATAGTACCGAAAGCTCGATGGAGGATTTGCAGCCACGTTTGTTGGGCTAGGAGGTGCGTGGCCCTGGGCCTAGCCTGGGCCGTTTAGCAGTGCGGGTGGAGGGGCCTCGGATAAGAACCGAAGGCCTCATAGCCTAGCTATGTGGCCCAACCTTCGATCCGCGGCCGTTTTGTATGAGGCTGCTCGTAGTCTAGTGGGACGGTGTTGGCGTGCCTCATATCTTGCCCGGCTGGCGACCCCATGTTACTTGATGTGACTGATCCTATAAATGAATTGATGTATATAAATAATATATATATATTAGATAAATTTATCACTTGATTATAATATTTATTGTCGCGTTGATAATTGCGTATCCTTCGGTTATTCTTTAAATAATTTTATATATTTTTAAGTTTCTCTGATACTCTTATTAATTCGACTGTTCCATTTTGGACTTAAGTTAAAGGAAGAAGTTTTTAAGTACCATCAATGCCTCCGGACAAATGCGCGGGCTGCGGCGCGGGCGCACGATGCATGTGGTCAGGCGCACGCGGAGGCGACACGGGCTCAGCTTTTATTTTCACGTTGCTAGGCGATGCAGCGGGCGGTGGTGTACCTCCGCCAAGCACTGGCAGGCTGCTTCTGATAAGAAAAAGGAAATTATTAATCTCGTCTTGGAAAAACTAATAATATTAATTTAGCAAAAACAATATTTCAAACAATTTTGCCTATAGAGACAAATAAAGCGTGCTCTAGCCAATATTAATGCAATATACGAACATTTTTTAAATAATTTATAACTTACTACATTAAAAAAAATAAGCAATTTGATTTGAAGAATCTTTGATTTTAAGATCTTTGATGTTTTATTTTTTTGCTATTTAACAATGTTAACAAGAAATAAACAAGACTTAATCGTGCGTAACGAATTACATTACGCTTAATGCAATTCCTGGTTGTAAGCCTCGCTCTAGGCGCCAGGTAGGGGTGCGAAAATAGTAAAAATGATTTTCCAGAGGAACATAAGCAATGTTTGATTTTATAAATTAAACGAGCGTTTCTTATAAGCATATTATAATTTTACGCCAGATTTGTTTTGTTTCGAAATGGACAACATCTAAATAGGCAACCATTAAATTGAAAGTCAATCGACCGTGAAATTACAAGTCAGAGGCTATAAGAATAATATAGAGATAAATTTGAAAGTTACAGATACCAGCTTCGATAGCCGTGATCGTCTAGTGGTTAGGACCCTACGTTGTGGCCGTAGTAACCCAGGTTCGAATCCTGGTCACGGCAGCGTTACGCTGTCTCGGCGAAGCGTATTTTTTTTTTTATATATTACATAATTGACCTATAAATTTTATCTTTTCTATTTAGTTTTAAATTGTTGGATTAGATAATTGTTTCCGATTTAAAGGATTAAAAATATAATGTATAAAGATAATTATTTCTATTGCATTAATACAAGACTAATTGAATTAATTAAAGCAGTATTTTACTAAGCAAAAAATGTATCAAAATTGGGCACAGACATGTACCTGTTGTGTTGTAGGGTCTGCAGCTGATGCGCGCCCCACGTCAGTCCAATGCCCATATCCGAACTCAGGCTGAAGTCCTGTGGTCCGCCAAAGTTGCCAAGTCCTGAGTAGCTCAGTGGTGTCTGGAACAGATGATGCTATAAATTAGACATAAATCTTTGTCGAAAACAGATGTAAATATTTAATTTATTAAAAATATTTCTTGATTATATAGATATTTATAAAGGTTTACCGATATTTTAACTTATGTTTTACCAAACATTAGTATAACAAAAGAAATATTTAAAACAGTTTAGTGTGTAATTAAATAATATATATCTTGTATTTTTCATTAGCTGGTGATAGGTTGGACGCTGATTTTTTAAGATGCAGGGTTATCTTATTTGGTCACGAGATTAAATCGCCTAAAATTCGATTATATCTAAAAATATTTTGTATCTTTTAAAACATTAAACAGTTTTCAACTCACTTCTCCAGTGTAAGATATATCGTCTTGCGGTGGTGGCATGGAGCTGGGTATGACGACGCGCAGGTTGTTGTGACGGGGCGAATGGTGCGGCGGTGGTGCATGTGAGTGTGGCTTGTGCGGATGTCGGTGTGGAGAAGGAGAGGGTCCGGGGGACGGCGAAGGTGTACAGCCCGCGCCAAGTGGCGAGCCGGCTCCTGGGTAACCGTTTGACATCTCTAGCATTCCGCCGCTTGGGTAAACTGAAATAGAGAAAACGATTAGTGTATATGTTATCAATTGCAATATTATATTATAAAATTTTGCACTGGTCAACTCATTTTTAATTTTCAGCTATTCATAAATTTTACCTGAATCGGTTTCTGAAGACGATGGCCGTGGACTGATAGAGGAGTGCATCTGTGGGCTGGCTTGCAAGAGTGACTGTTCATAATTCCCGACTGGCACGCTGACAGGTAAGTTGTAGTTGCTCCCGGTAACGCCGACTCCGACTCTGCTGCCGTTCAATTGGTTTCGCTGCATCATCATTTGGAATTCCTCGTCAATCTTTGAATACTTTGCCTCGGTCCGTGGTGTCAGGTTATATTCCGGTTCTGCTTCAGGGCTGTCAGGCGACATCACTCCGTTCTTATGCTCTTTCTTTGTTAGTGCCTGTAAGTGTCAGCGAAACCAGCTCAGGTGGCTTGACGAGCCCAAATTATAAATCCAATATGTATGACTTCATGCAATTTAAAACTGAGTTACATATTAGAATCACCCTCTGTACACACTGTTAGTTTCAAACACGATTCGATTTTCGATTTAAAAAATAATTGCTTCAGTATGTAGAAGAGGGTAGATATGTGCTATCTATCACAAAACTACAAAGCATTAACTACTAAGTTATACGTGAAAACTTTTTAGCGTACATTTGTGTGTTGTGTCGAATGCAATGTTACAACACTGACTATACCCTTATCGAATCTCGGAGTCAGGTAGGCGCGCTTAATTCAAATAAACACAAAAATATTTATAAAACCCATGCTGCAAGGAAAAAATAACATAAATATTTGGGGTGGCCGGTCATAAACTGTTAGTATGAAACTGGGTGTCTGGTGTTTTGTACTTCATCTTTTTTTTTCTAACAGGAAATAAATATACATGCTGCGCGGTGGTGTTTGTCTATTTATAATACTAAAGGTAAAAGTGAATTTTACAACATTGATTCTATACTGGGAATATCTACTATATCGATTTGTTATCTAACTGGAGTTTTATTAATATTTTTGGGTTTGTTTTAGTAACACATGGTTGTATTAGGTTTGTTTGTGAGTATAAGCGCTGTTAATTGGATAAGTCAAGTTTGCATGGACATTGCATTGCGATCACGGGCACACAGATGACGCCGTACTTAATGTACCTCGATTATGTTGCGGTTGGTCAGGGACTCGTGCGGTTCGTTGTATTCCGTGTATTTCAGTAACACCTGGAAATTTATTATCGGAATATTATTCGGGCTATTGTACAAGAACAAACTCAAAACTCATCACGGAAAAGTCGGTTGTCAATATATATATCAAGGGTGAGTAATGAAGTGAGTTTTTATAGAATAGCATTGCTGGATAAATTCTGAAACTCCATGACTCGTTTTGAAGAAATGTGTAAATTAATTCCTATCGATATGCAATGGTGATTTTGTTTAGCAGCATGTTAACTGTTTAGTAGCGTATAACGGATGTAGCGTGTTTTAAAAAAAAAAAAAAAAAACATTAAAACTTTGTAACCGTCTTTTTGCTTGTATTCCATATTCGCGTAAATCACGTCATCGTACATCCGATTAAATTTAAATTTTGTATAAATGTTGGTGCGAAAGTATGGATTATTGTTATAAAAATAAATAAAGAAGCATTGCAACACGTGTCGTAGTTTTATATGGATTGAATTCATATTGTATGCCGCATTTGTCTATGATAATATTGTAGAAAAAAAATATTATGTTTTTTATTGGATATATGTTGAATTAAAAGGATTCTATTCCTACACTTTTTTACTGGCTAAAAGATAAAAACTCACGCGTAACAATGTTAACATACTTTATGCAGTCTAAGCATTTTCCGTGTAACTATGTAAAAAAAAAGTTAAGGATAAGATCCTATTGACTTCTTTTGGCGGCATAGTTTTTCATTCTTTGAAATCGGAAAAGCGATTCAAGGGGAAAACTAAAAAATATATTTTTGCCTTTTTTTACATTAATTTCTGCCGACGATGCCGCCAGTGATGTGTTAGTGTATGTATGTTTTTAATCGATACACACATAATAAAATATCAATAAGTAACTTGAAGATAGTAAAATCATATTAAAAATAAATAAGATTTTTTTTAAGTAAAAATGTTTGTGTTGTACTTACTTTAAATTGTTTTATAAGCATGATAAATGGTAATTAAAAAAATAATTAAGTGTAAAACTTGTAAAAAAAGACATTATGCAGAACGAAATTAATTTTATCTTTAAACTAATTATTTATCATTAAATTAAACTAATTAAAATGTAACATTAAATATAAAATAAAAAAACAATTAAATTTTATATATGATCATATACATATACCTGGCAGCTATAGTTATATGTATTTATACAGAGAAGGTTTTAATAATATCAACTTCTACATTATTTAACTGGCAATGTTGCAGGGTTTTGCTAGTGAAATATCCCGCCCTGTGACGCTGTTCAGGCCATTTGAGCCAACAGCAAACAATCAATTCGAAAAAATAAGTGAAATATAAAAAATGAAATTCAACAACAGATATTTTAATTTATCTTACCTTATCCATATCCGTGCTCGCATATTGGTAGAGTTTGTTGTTGGAGCTGAAGATAATAAGAGCAATTTCACAATCACAAAGGACGCTCAGCTCGTACGCCTTCTTCATCACTCCGAATTTGCGTTTGTTGAAAGTCACCTGAAAATTAAAATATATTACAGTAACAGTAACAGCCTGTGAATGTCCCACTGCTGGGCTAAGGCCTCCTCCTCTCCCTTTTTGAGGAGAAGGTTTGGAGCTTATTCCACCATGCTGCTCCAATGCGTGTTGGTGGAATACAGATGTGGCAGAATTTCAGTGAAATTAGACAAATGCAGGTTTCCTCACGATGTTTTCCTTCACCGTTACGCACGAGATGAATTATAATCATAAATTAAGCAAATGAAAATTCAGTGGTGCTTGCCCGGGTTTGAACCCACGATCATCGGTTAAGATTCACGCGTTCTTACCACTGGGCCATCTCGGCAAAAATATATGAATTATTTAATTTTCTGAATAGAATATTTATGTCTCAACTATCATTTTAAATCTCTTCAGAATTGTGTGCATAATGTGAGCTGATTACTTTTTTACTTTGATTATAACATATCAAGATATGATTTTAACATTTATTGTCAATCTAAAAATGGAATTACATTAACGAGACTAAATTTTTTGTAGTAAAATCTTTGCATGTAACAATGAATTATGTCGCAATTTAATGTTAATTGGTAAATAATACATTTTATTGAGTTAATAAAATACTTTAAGCTGTATATTTAAAAAAAGTACACCATTGTACAATAAGATAGTCATAATTATTTGTATATTAAGAAATTAAATATTAAGAAATTAAATATTAATTAATTCTGAATAAACATTAATGGTCGTAAAAGCCGTGGGCGTTGACTAGTTAATAATATAATTGTACTTAATTAACATACATAGTATGTAATTTAATTGTTGGAAAACATCCCGAAACGTTGGTTGTGGTACTTAATCTTATCCTTTTTAAAATCTTAAGTATGTAACTACTGAAATAAATAATGTATTATTTAATTTAGTCTAATTTTATCGAACTCGTTACTTATATCAATATAATCTAATGTCATAAAAATCATTATAAATAAACAAGTTATTTATTATTTTAAATTTCAAAATTTTATGTTTGTATAAAAAAATATTACTATGCTATCAAACTTATGCTATTACAACTAAATTTTGTCAAGCAAATAAGTTACGTAATCAGTGTTGTATATATCTGTAATTGGTAAATGTTTAATATATTCATTGTAGATGTCACTTTTTAAATAAATATTATGAAAAAATATTAAACAATTTTAATTATAATATTTATATCACAACTTTCATATCTGGCAACACTACGTATAATAAATCAATATGATTACAATTCATTTTCATTGTACAATCTAAGTTGACAGGACATATTATGAGGACAAAAATTGTGAATGTGTCGGTTTACGTTCATAAACAGCTCGTACTGTATGTGTACAAAGAAATTATTGTATTTAAAACGACGTCGAAAGTTATCGGTCTCAATATATTGGGTCACGGACACTTATGTAAGTAATTATAAACTGGACCTGTAATGTAACCATTTTAAGTTATTTAAAATTTAAATTTGTTATAGTAAATATATTCATTTCTAATTAATATGCATATATGGCTAGTTATATATTTTTAAATGGGTTTTTAGCCATCTAAAAAATCCAGTGATTAGGGATACGTTAATCATAGCCGAAGATTGTTGAATGAAAACCGGACAAGTTTAGGGAAGGAAAATATTGTGATTAATCTTTCATGTGCTAGATGAGATTCTGCCACGTTTGTAAAAGCTCCCAGCATTGGAGAAACGTGGTGGAATCAGCTTCAAAATCATCTTCTCAAAAGGAGATGAGAATTTTGTCCAGCAGTAGGACATTTTTTATTTATAGCATAATTTAGCAAGCGGGCATATGGGCCACCTGATGGTAATGGCCACCGTTGTGTCATATTATGTTCCTTGTGTGTACATTGGCTAACTCACTCTTCGAAACAGAACAATACTAATATTGATATATTAATGTTTATGCGGTAGAATATCTGATGAGTGGCGGTACCTACCACAACAAGTACTTCATAGGCCGTTATTTTTTACTGTTTTAAGAATCTATTATTCTTAATAAAAATGCGCCAAATATTATAAAGTCGAAGTAAGAGTGCGAGTCATACTGGCATTAAATGCAAATTTAAAACAAATATTCTATTTTTTTCGCAATGGAATTTTGTAGCTTACTCCAAATATTGTCATTATTTGTATTTTCATTAAATGTTCTCCTTTTCAGTTTTACTTGTGTTCTATTTTTTTTACGAGGTGATTTTTTTAAATTACGATTTAAACGACCGGTACAATGCCTACAGCCAGAATGTACTTTTAATTTTTTTATTTTCAAATGTTATTTATTTTTAATATTAAAAATAATTTATTTATTAAGTTAAACAATTAAAAATCCTTTTAAAATTTTTCGAAATTGAAATTATATTTCATTTATTTGTAATAATTATTTTATTTATTCTCATAAAAAAATTAAAAAAATATTATTTAATATTATTGAAAACCATTATTTTCTAAAATACAATCAATATCCTCAGTTCGCTCTCAATTTTGTATCCTGTTTTTCATTTTATCATACGAACACTTATCGTCATATAGATTATATAATGGCTGTACTAGTCAACTCGGCATGCGTTGAATCTCTTTACGTTTTTTTTTTGGAAAAGAATATCCTTAACCCCACCTTTTTTACGTTGAGGGTAATATGTTAAAAACCTTTGCATAACTACCAAGAACAAATGTAACCGTAACCGTAACAGCCTGTGAATGTCCCACTGCTGGGCTAAAGGCCTCCGCACCTCTTTTTGAGGAGAAGGTTTGGAGCTTATTCCAACACGCTGCTCCAATGCGGGTTGGTGGAATACACATGTGGCAGAATTTCAGTGAAATTAGACACATGCAGGTTTCCTCACGATGTTTTCCTTCACCGTCAAGCACGAGATGAATTATAATCACAAATTAAGCACATGAAAATTCAGTGGTGCTTGTCCGGGTTTTGAACCCACGATCATCGGTTAAGATTCACGCGTTCTGACAAATGTACAAAGCTTCAACTAAATCGGATGGAAAATAAAGCATAGAATATGAACAAAAATAACTAATTATGACGATATCGAAAATTAAAAAACACGACTGCCAAAAAATTAAATAAAATGTAAAAAAATATGACCAAAGTCACTCACTAGATGATGTAAGAATTCTAACGATATTCCTCACCATCCAAATCTGTTGCGGCATTTAAAATTGTGGGGGAATAAAAAACTCGCACACATACACGAGCCCTAAAAACATTACGCGGCTTTTTTAATCAGTCATGTAATAACCAAATTTCACATATTAAGATATACAAAATCGTATTCAATAAAATAAACTTCTATATAGTTATAATAAGTATACATAACATGTTTAAATTTCTATTATATGATAGTTAATAGGCGCACATTGATTTCGGCGGTAGAGTAAGCTACCCATATTTTGATTGGTTGATTATTTTAATTCAAAACATCAATATATTCAGTAGCATTATATTGCTTTGTAAAACAACTTACATATGCCATAGAGTAAAGTATGCTACAAAGAAAGAATTTAATAATTTCGCTTAAAATGTATTAAAAGCATTTCAAAACAAAAACTAATTAAATAAGTAATTTTACATTACGCGCTATTACCTACATTCTAGTTTAGCACTTGCAAAATGCAAATTGACCTTCGCAACAAACATTTCAGCCGTCTGATGCTCACATTAAACCAATCAGCTTTGACCTCCTCCCACCATGGTTTTTTAAAATAATTAAGCGAGCTTGAATAAGCTTTATAGCTCAGTGGAGACTGGACAAGGGTATGTAGTTGTATAATTAATAAATTACAAGCAAGAGCGGTCATTGTCCCTAGCGATAATGTTAGCAGCGCGTTCTGCTGATATGTCCATCTGTTAGGTCAAACCAATAAGGTCATTATTTTCACTCTCTCACAACCTTGTATTTAATTTTCGTTTAAATTTTTAATATTTGTTTCTTTTTGCAAACTATCTTTATGAGTTATATATGTAATATAACCAAATTATGCTAAAATTATCAAGGCATTAGTCGTCCCGACTTCGCACCAAGAAAATTAGAGATTTTCCACTATTTAAGGGTCTTTATAAACAAATAAGCTATAGCCATCTCCTCCACTACCTTCGTATGGTAAGAGCACCCAGACAATTTTCTCTCCGACCGCGTTGATATAGCTCTATATACCCAGATGAAATTGGGTTGAGCTAAAAAAGAATAAAGAGGATATTCTTTTTCATCACATTTTCGTCAATATTCATAGTGGCCGATAAAGTACTACAGGGTTTGGTTGTGTCTGATAGGTAGCATAAGTTTGCCGTGTTCAAGCATGCTTAAGGACTCAAATAAACATTTATACTAAACTATATTATAAAAATGTATTTTTTGATGTTCTATAATTTAGGTTAGGTGCAACACATGATATTTCTTGATTTCGTTTCAAATAATGTATAATAAATGCAATTTATAAAGTAATTTTTTGACCTCGAAAGCCTTGGTTACACAGTTTAAAACTTTGTAAGAATTTTATTATGATTCAGACAAACTGATACAGGTTTAATAATAATTAAAATTGTTTATTTTTCTGTACACTTTAAACGTTTGCGATGTATGTTATGTGCTTAAAATAGTATATTTAGGTATTAAATAATAATAAAAAACTATATGATCGTGGTTATAATTATAATTTTTAAAATGTTTATTTTTAGCTGTATTACATAGTTTTGGGTTTTTAAAATATTTTTAAGTACTTAGTTCGAAGTTTTATAACGTTTTTATGACTGATTTAGGTATCCAAATTTTTAAAACGAATAAATGATTCTGAAGAAGTAATTGTGGTACTTTGAACATATTTAGAACATACTTAGAACGTTGAAATTTTTGGAATAAATTCTAGAATAATACAAGAATAAAGAGCAGTCACGTATCTCCTTTTTATTTTAGTTGATTTATGTTTTATATTAAAGGACTACAATGTGTCTTTCTGAGCAAAGAATGTGTACTTGTATAGGCATCAGTGTTATCTTCAACAACATAACATGGCCTTATTTACAAAAGTAGTTACATATTATACATATTAAAGACATTTTAAACAGCGGTATTAAATATTAATATTAAAGAAAAAACTATATTTGACAATATCGATTGTCTCTGGCTGTTACTATATGTCATTAGATAAACTTTGAACTTGCTCACTGTTTAGAAGTGAAGTATAACTACTAAATTTTTATATATTTAATTTATATCTATACTCGAAATTCATCTCGGGCTTGACAGTAAAGTGTATGTGGAATAAAAATCTGCAATAGGTATGTATATTAACCAACCCGCCTTGAAGTAAACCTTAAGAGACACAGACCTTTGCACAGCGGTCCGACATAAAGGCTGTTATTTATTTTGTTACTTTCTAAGTAATAAAATGAAAGTGATTCTTGGGGTTACTCAAAAACAAATTTCACATGTCCACAATCAAAGGTCTAAGACACATCATTTGTTACTGACCTGTCGATTCCGTTCATCCGTGATCCGTGATATTTGTATTTTCTTCCGACCCATGGTGGCAGCAATCTTGGAGAGGGTTTGAGGAGCGGGGGGAGAACGACAGTGGCCGGGCGGCTGGCTGCTTCTACGGACGTCAACAGCTATCTGTTGGCAAACGATAATGAATTTTAATACTATTAACATAAAGTAAATTTTTAATTAAATGTAAGTTAAGTCCCACATATCACAGTATTAACTTGTTATTATCAGAATAAAAAAAATGTATACGGAAATATACAAAACCTTCATATGTGAGAGACAAATAAAGGAAAGTTATTATTTTTATTTTTTGATTTAATTATTTTTTGTAGTAAAAAAATAAATCTGTCAAACAAAAACAATTTCAAGGGAACTTGTGAGAAAACAACACGATTAGACGTATTTCCGTAAACAAATTTCACTCTCAAAATAACAAAAGGACAAATGAACTTGATGTGGTGATTTAGACAAAAAATATATTGTACCCTTAGTACTTTTATTTCGTTTCGAATAGATGGACAGAGCTAATATAATAGCCCTGATCAAATAAAACATAGTGATACTGTCAACATTCACGAATCAATGAGCGGTAGGTGATAAATTTGCATAATGACCCCCACAGTCAGCCCCTATGACCTAAATTTTTCCTAATCGACAAGCGATTTCTGTCAAGAAGTGGGCTATGATGAGAGCGATGAATGCACAGTGTAACCATGTAATATAATCATATTATATACTATAAAAAAGGCAATAAAGTTCATAATTTTGTACTTTACATATATTTTTCCTAGTGAGGCCTGAGGTAGGGCCTGAGCAATCCACTCATCATTAAGTGTTCTACTGCCAAACATTTTATAATTACTATTGATCTGTTGTGGTCGGGTTTGAAGTGTAAGTAGTAGAATATTTAATTGAATTTGTGAGAGTACAAAATCAGATCATCCCTTAAATTTACATTCCAGAGATGATGAATACGTGGATCAAAATGTTTTAATCCGAATCTTAATGAATCTTATCCGAAAATTTTGTGTCGAAATCCGGATAAGAATTAGGCTTTTAACGCTTAACTTCGGCGTGTGCTTGGCAGTGAAGGAAAATAACGTGAGACAGCCTACAATCTACATGGCAGATTAAATTCTGCCATTTGTATAGCAGTATACCAAGCGACAATGAAAAAATATAGTGGAGTAAGTTATCTTATCCTTTACCGAAAGGAGAATTAACATTACTATAATTAATATAAAAATAATCGAATTGAATTACCGTAATATTAAATAATACGAAATTTCAATTATATTAATTAACGAAATCTCAGTTAATTGTAATTAAAACGGCTTAACGACAATGTTTGATAAAACCAGTCTCTTATTTTGATACCTTGTAGCTATATATAATAATGAATTTCTGATAACTTAAAAAATTGGTCATACGGTGGGGCAGATAAAATGGTTTTAAATGTTTTATCCTTCTCAAAAAAACCAACTCTGTAACTGCGCCAGGCTCTCATATACAACAAAAGCGTTCTATGTGGTCTTTATTTGTGTTGCATTTTCCTCTTTTTGTTCAGACTCATATTGCTCAGTTTCCCTCAGTCTCGCATGTGTGAGTTGGCGGTCACGCATTACGTTGCACGTTTGCACTTAGCTGAGCACATATAGCTGTGCGGCGGTCAGTGTGTGAGTAAAGGGTGAGTAGGGGAGAGGGTGTCAGGTCACTGTGTTTATAGGTGGCTTGTTACGTGGCATTTGCGTTTAATCAGGCATTATCAAATGCTTTATATGAGTGACGGTAAATCTTACTTAACGTGCCGTGATTTCAGATACGTTTATTTCTTTTTTAATTTATGAGGTAAAAGTATTTTTATTACCGTATTTAAAATAAAGGAAGTACGAATGCAATTAAATACAGTTTTAAGTATTTATAAGGTATTTTGTTTTATTTATGTGCGACTCGTTTTTTTTAAACATGACAGAAAGAATAATATTTTAATAAATTTCAGTATACAATCATTTTAATGTAAACGATGAAATTAATGATTTTAGATATTATAAGCTCAAATTATGAAAAGAGGTCTCACGCCTGTTATTTTTATGCCTTGCCATGGTTTTGGTATGGTAAAATGTTAACTAGAACGCAGCAATAAACCATTTGAAAATACTTTAGTAACTAAAGTTAGATAATTTAAAGTAAAATTAAATATTTAATTAAAGCAACATTATTATATATATACATATATATAATGTTTTGTTGTCTTACAGGGATCTAACGATATACCGTAGACGGATTTAGATCAAAATAATTTTTATTTCATTATAATTATTATTATCTAATAAATATTTTTTCTCAATACAAATCGATAGATCCAACATGACTCTTTTTTAATTACTGTTAATGTAATGAAATACTAAAATATTACTTTATTAAAAAATACTCACAGGAATATAAATATAAAGATCTAAAATGTTTTTTTTTTTAAACGTATATAATATTTTTGATATACAATGAAAATGTTGATATTTTATTTTATGACTGCAAAAAGTGAAAATAAAAGTAATATATAGGTTTTTGATATAATGTTTTTAATGTTGGAAGTGCTATTGAAGCGAACGTGGGTGTTTCGACGCCTACGCTTTTCACGGTATTGTGACGTACGCGCGTCGAACGGGATACTATTTAAATACTTATAAATAATTCATATACTATAGTTTTGATATTCTAGATTGTTTCAGTTTCATATTCTATTTGTAGATTTTACATGATAAATGAAATGGGTATTTGATGAACTGAATTATTGATTTTTCGCATACCTATTTGTTATAAATTTCGTTTTTCTTTTGCCTATAAAATTAAATAGTAAAATATAGGTATGTTAGTAGTGTATTCATGATTTGAGAGATGCAAACCAATTATCATTCAAAGGTAGCTTGACAAAGATGTCAAAAAAAAAAAAAATGATCGAAATTCTTTACAAGAAAAAAATGGAGAATTCGAACATAAGCGATACTCTTATTCATAGACACCTCAAACGTGATTAGTAAATACAATTGTTTCTCCAGACTTTTTTTTTTTGTAACTAACTGTTTACAATTTTCATTATAGTTATTCTTGTCTACTACTTATTATACTTTCAGCTTCTTATTTGTATTCGTTATTATTAGTGGAAACTTAATTGGTGTATGTGTTATTTTATTGTTATTTATTATTTACGTGTTATTGAAGTGCTTGTTCCCTGAATATTAAATAAATAATAACTAAATATAACATTGTCAAAGTAAGAATTAATATATTTTGAAGAAAATGTTAATGATCTTGTTAGAATTATATTCAACAATAACATAGTATGTCTGTTGCCGCTTAATCTAATAATGTAACACTATTATAATATAGGCATTACACAAGACCAAGCCAAGGACTAGGGCATTCGATAACTTACCTAGCATATGTATCTCTATAGTCTAGTATAATATGTTTAAATGTTTTTATATACGACTTCGTGACTTTGTATCAATTTTATTTACGAAATATTTAATGAATACGAAGTTGTTTTTGACAATGTCCTGAAATGTATCCATTTTTGACAATGTTATGTAATGAATCTAACTGAAATGAGGTTTATTTATTACGTAAAAAACTTTTTTAACGAATTTTATTTGAAATTTATAATCATAGCAAACTTTAGCGCAGAAGCATTCCTTGAAGTCGAGTCTTTTGTTTCACGCTGATTCGTTCCGCATTGGCGGAAAAAGGTTTTTTTGGCGTGAACTCTGGTTGAGACAGGTCAGTTAATGGAATTCGTTTTACGTGGGTGTCACAAAGTTACAACGAGTTGACATTGTCTATAAAGGTATAAATAAAGTACTTTGCTTGAATCAATACCTACATATACAATAGATCTAATACTTAGGACATTAGTATTATAGACAAGTAATATATACGTTATATATATACTTCTTTATCATTATATTATCATGTTTATATTTATAGGGTACTCATCACAAAGCTTTAATAAATTTAATATTAAAAGTATTTAGTTGTATTACCATTTTTCCTTAATGTACTATTTATAGGACCATATTGGGAATTTAACCATATTAAATTTTTTAAAGTAGCATTTTGACGAAATTCGACCATATTTTTTGTAGATATGTTTCATTAGTTTGTATAAAATTTTCTGATTTAAATATATATAAGTACAACTAACAACAAAGTACAACTTTGTCACGGTGCAAATCTATACATAGATTTGAGCTGTGACTGTAAGTAGACTGTAAACAACTAACAGCCGCGTCTGGTTGATACGTCATTTGAAAAGGTCTTAACTAATTGATAAAGATTATGTACAACCATTTCACACTTCAATATATAAGTATGTGTGTGTGCCTTCAATCAAACTGTTCTTGGAAAAAACGCAAAGTTTAATTTAATAAGTAATTTGTCCTTATTTAAAACAACCGGCCTGTTTTTAATAGAAATAATTATTTCTTGAATGAACGTTATTGCTAACAAACGTTCTAATCTACGCACCTTCACTGGAATATTTACGAGGTTTACATAATATCAATAATCGTATCATATCTTATTTGCTCCGTTAGTCTTTGTTTGATAACTTTGATACTAGTTCGCAAACAAATTCCGCCGCATCATTTCTTCACCTTTCATAAACACCTGTTTTCCCCGCTCTCCTCTAGCCGCGTGACCTTGCGGGGGGAGCTGGGGAAAAAGCGCCTACGCTAAAAATAATAAAGCACTCCATTTTGAACCTTGTTATCATGTATTAAGACTCATTTAAAGGTTTTGAGTGTTATGGTCAGGATCCTTGTGGACATAACAGATAGAAATTCGATTACGTTCGTATAGCAGGAAGATCATATAGCTCGTTTACTAGAGCTGGTCGATACTGAGTAATCCATTAGTCTAGTTATATGCGTTTCAGATTGGTCACCTTTGTCCATCGCTTCGTGGTTTTCCTATTGAAATACTGATTGAATTCGTAATTTTATTCACGTTATAAAATTTTATTTAAAACGTAACAGGTTGTTTCGTATATTTTAATAATATATCAATAAAAGCAGCTCTTTGTAGCGTGTGTGTTCTGCTGCTTCAAGGTTACGGAATGAAAAATGATTACAAAAAGAACTTTAAGTTTTTCGTTTAACATTATATTTTACACTAACACAATCCATTTATTGTGAAAATAATTTGTATTATGATTGAAAATGAGTGATCACCGTCCACAATTTTAAGCAATGAGAAAGATTCATATTCAAACTTGTCATCACAATTAATATTCATTATTTATTTAACAATGAACAATTTAACGATATACTCACTACTGAAATTTCAATTTTAATATTACCCAGAGGGAAATAAATGTGGGTGAGGGTATAGTGCATTCGTAAGCCGAGATTGCACGTGTAGCAGCCTCCCACTTTCTCCCCCTTCTCCCACGCATAATTCCCAATGTAAGGGCGAATGAAAGGAAAATCTAATAACGAGTAACAGTATATGGAAATTCTTCAATAACTAATTTAAGCTTACGAATATCATTTAACAATTATATTCATTAAAAAATTACGCGAATACATTTTGTGAATAAGATATTCCATAAAGTTCATTTAGCTACGGTAAAAATACATCGGAATATTAGTTTAAACTAACAATTTGTAAAATTACTGGAACTATGTGACGATAGTGGAAAATTATATTACACAGGTAATCGACTAAATGAGGTGAGTCGAGTGTCAAAGAAAAAGTGTAATCATAGAAAAGAATAGGTTGGAAATTGCAGTAGCTGCTATTTATGCCATAACGACTTTTTGTGTATGAATATTACATAAGAATCGGACAAGCACAAGTACCATTTATGATTTTAAATGCTTAAGTGCTATTTATAATTTCTTTAGTATTTTACGACAAAGAAAGAATACTGAGCTAACAACAACATGTAACAGGCTTATCGCTACTTCCCTGTGTGCACTTTGGTGTATGATGGAGATCATACCCTTCCCTATGAAGATATTACCCAGTAATATTTAACGGGCTGTCTTTGACGATTGTCAGGATTGTTCAAGCTCTTATTCTTAAGAACTAATGTTTTTGAAATAGTTTTGCTCTCTGTAAGTTGAGGTAAAGTCACTTGGTTGTTTGTGTTTTTAAATATATTTAAGAATTTATTTTTTATTCATGGTTAGTCATCATTACAAGCTAAGTATATGAAATAGTTAGCATATATTTGATGTAGGTTTCATCGAGTAAACTTTAAATGATAAAAAAGTATGTATCTGTGGTAACTTAAATAAACATTTAATACCATATATCCTCTCAATATTAATTGACCGTTGCAAGAACACAAATCAAAATTTAAATGGTAATTTTCAATATAATTTTAATAAAAATATGATCTCTTTTCCTGTAAACCTTGATATGGAATGAAATATTATCAAAAATAACAATGTTTGCCCAATTAGTAGTGAAAGTAATGGTGACTTTGGTTCAACTTCGTTTTAAGAATAATATGTAATCCACAGTATTGAAGGTAAATTTTATTATTTTCCAAAATATAAAGAAATTCGTAGTTATTGACTTCTTATAAGGAAGCTTTTTTTTTAAATTATAAATCAAAATTACATAAATTAACGATTAAATATATCTATTTTAAAAGACAAATATCGCCTAGACCTAGATTAGCTGATGGACTATTAGAATTTAGACATTTAGTGTGTCTCGCATTGACAAACTTATATTAATGGTAATTTCATTTTTGTTGCAACTGAATAGTGTCAAAAGGTCTGAACAATCAAGTCAACAAATCGATCGTATATTAAGGAATGATCTAAATCGTCTAATTGTTTTGAATATGAGTGGCGGAAGATATATATCATGTAAATATTAATATATGATCCTCTGCCCAAAGGTTGCCTGGAAGAGATCGCTGCTTAGCGATAAGGCCGCCTGTTTCACCTCAAAAAATTGTAATTTTTAGTTTTAAGTTGCAATAAAGTGTCAATAAATAAATAAATATTAAATTTATTAAGTTTTTTTACGTATAAAGAGGAAATGAATTTTGTCTCGCATAGGACGTTCTGTTCATAATATATAGCTTGGCTAGTAATAGGACTTTGTCCAGTCCCGTCATGATGGATATTACCCACTCATTATTCTACGACAATTGCAACTATGCCTGTGTCGTAGTTAGAGGGGTGAGTGTGCGGTGTACGCAGTAGTTTATATGGTGCCTTCTTGCGATCAGTATTCTACGAGATTTTATTTTATTCTTTCAGGTTGTGTTAATATAAAAACGTAACATAAAATATTTTTTTAGTATTTTACTTAATTTTATTTAAAACATTATTATTTGTCTCAGATACTATTTTCATAGCATCGAATTCAGAGCTGAATAGTCTAATACATTATGTAAAAAACAGATTAAATATTAGTATAATGTAAATAAGACCGTCCATGACGAGTAACAAAATAAACGTGACCATTGCATTAACAATCTTTTATTAGTTTAATATTTTTTATCTCGTTCACACTTTTTAAGTAAAATATTTACACATCCTGTGAAAATATTTAGTTAGTTGAAAATTCAGTACAGAATTAACACGTGGTTTCTAATCGTAATAACATTATATAATACTCTTTCGCTTCGAAGTTTTTAATACTGAAAATATTCATGCAGACTAGTTGGAGTTTTGTTGTTTTCTTTAAGTTTGTCAATTATATAAAGCATAATTAGAAATAAATAATATTATATTGATTTGTGTCATTTTGTCTCTACGTAGCGCGTGCTGAGTTGCTTGGCAACGCGTCACTGAAGCAAGATGGCGCGGGTGACGTCAGCCCAAGGGACGAGGGGCGGAGGTACAAGGTCTTGCGGCCAAGCGTGTCACTTCCCAATGAAAAAGAGGCCTGAGACCCGAAAGAGGGCTGTCCTTGGAACGATCTTGCGGAAGGTAAAAGTATAAAGCAATTCTTTTTGTTTGATACGTGAAAACAGAATAAATCACCGCCCTGCCATCTACTATAAGGTTTACGATCGCGTGACAGGTGGATATGACATCAGCGGTCCTCTCAGTTTGTTTGGCTTTTGAGTGTCATCGCACAGCCGTTTGACCTATGTCAAGTTCAGTGAAAGCGAAACTTGTTAGGTTCTCAATAAGCTCGTGTCAGATTTTGTAATAATGGGCAACCTACGCACATCTCTCGAGTATTATTATTGGTATGGAAAGCTTACAACTGCGCAAAAATGTCAAATACAGTATTGCTCTAATTGAAATATAATCTTCTTAATATTCTTATAAGTGTATTAGAATGTACAATTAATGTAAGCTAACGAACAATTGTTTTACGCAGAAATGAACCGAGTGACCGAGTGTCGCCCGTTAGCCATTAAAGCGATGAGTCGATGACAATTGTGCATGACGTCACCTACGCACACATGCACCACCCTGCGCGTATTACACTGATAAGGAAACCGCAAATGTGTGTATACAAACACAAGTGTGTGGGTTTGAAAGATTACATTTGTTTGTTGTTGAGATCGTAATGTTTTTAATTGGTCATGTAGCACATTCATTATAACATCGAAACTTAATGTTTTATTTCTCATCACATTGTATTTATTCCAACGACTTTATAGTACTCGTACAATATGTATATTTCTACGAAACGTTTTGTCCTTGATATTATAATGTTTAGTTAAACAGAATTGAACGGCAAGGCAAGCTATGATATAGGTTTGTCCAGTCACAGTAAGTGATTTTTTCTTTCTACCGCCAAATGCTAAAGTATTAACTATTAATATTAAAAAAACAGCAATATTTACATAATTTGTTGGTAAAATATTGTATTTTTTTATATAATCTACATAAAAATATTTGCGACCGACCGACAGTGAATGTGTACATTAAAGCACTATAAGGATACGACTTTTTATCATTTGCATGTCCTTAACCTATATACTTATTTTTAATTATTATTTTATACTTAGTTATTTTCTCAAAAAACAGAAGAATTTACACTTAAAGAAAACCAATAAATATATATGGAATAGACTAAATAAAAAGATAAGAAAATCTTTAACAAAATAAATATTTTATTTTTATTTAAAAATAGCAACGGAAGTACATAGTATAAGCGAAACGAATCAACGAGGGAGTAAAAAGAAGCGCCGTAGAGAGAGCAATACTCCCAAAGCGCGCCAATAGCTGTTTAACATCATAAATGAATTGGATAGATAATAAGGCATTATACAACAACCCGTGTCGAGGTGTTTTCTGCTGATGGTATTAATGGCTCAGAACGCGATAATTTTTTATTGCAAACTCTTCCAAATCGCACGTCTTCGAATCAAATGTTTTAATGTTGCAATAATGCTTTCTAATTAAAGATACCTACTTCCTGCTACAGACAGGATTTCAAACGATTATGCAATTTCACAGATATATTTATAAAAAATGCTAAAAAAAATACTTACGTTGCATAAATATTATGTCTAAATTTAAACTGGCCTCGTTCTTGATAAATATATTAAAAGTAGGACTTTATCAAATACTGATCTATGATTTACAACTAAACTTAACATTTGATAGTAATTATGAAAGTGGTCAGATATACCTACCACCGGTGACCTTGTTTTAGAACGTGAATATTATTTTTAGTATAAGTATTTTTTAATTACAGACGACACATATATTATGTGAATTAATTATCGTATGCCTAAGATATAAAAAAATACTGCTTAAATATTAGGCATTCAAATTTACATGCAACAAAATATTCGACAAAGAATAATAATAATTAAGACATAATTTTTTTGCATACATAAAATTTACGAAACTGTTATATATACTTTAAAATATATTCGTGTAATCGGAACTGTAAATCAAAGAAACTGTTAAAATCTAAAACGTACATTAAAATTGATATAGCTATATTATATATGTATATATTATGCTAGTGTTATTGGCTATTAGCTTCATTCGTTGTCTCATGTACTGGTTTGTATCGCACGTAGAATATGTAATCAGGTCTGGATGGCTTTGAACTTGTTAATTGAACCTTTTCAATGTTCTCTTGTGTGCTGTGTAAAGACATTCGTTAATATCGACATTTGTTAATATACGATTTATTGAATTCTAAATGTCAACCGGTAATATCTTAGTAATTAAACAACAATCGATTTTTTAGGCTTTTATTATAATCTGCGACACGAGCATATATTTTCATGTTTCTAATATCTACAAACGACATAATAATTGTTTTTTTATGTCAATAGGTCGTTGACATGCCTCGATAGATAAAACATAAAACGATGAGATTTGAATAACATATTAGTACGTACGTTTAATTTAACATTACTCGTTACATAAACATGTACTTACTCATACATCTACTTCTTTAAAAGCAGGATGTATTTGTCAGATCTATAGAGCATCGTAATAGTATTCATAATTTGCCAAACGATTTCATATCTTATCGTCAAGGAATAACATTTAGAGTTGTATCTTACAACGGTGTACTGATAAGGTGTTAGGTCAGACCTTTGTCGAGATTACAACGACGATTCGAAATTTTCAAACTCTGGTGTCTCTTATGATGTTAATAACAAAAGATGGCGCCTGATCTGATATTATCAGGCGGCGTGCGGTGGTTGTTATTTGTCGGTTATACTTACGTTATTGAGTTGGAGTAATTTATTTTTAAACGCGCTCGACCATAATAATATTTTTTGTATTATGTATACGAAGAAAACTCCAATAAGAGCCGTCTACAATAATCTTGAAAGGGTACTTTGGGAGGCTATTTTAATAAAAAGAATAGGCATATCATTGAAAAATAATATAATATTCAAGAAGGAATAAAAGAAAAAAAAAGATTAATATTTAATTTTAATGTTTTATACATTTATATATTTCATCAACGATGTGTTAGGTGGCATTTGTCTTATTAGAATTCTGGAGACACCGCAGCTTATAAGCCTGAACACTTCTACGAATTTACAACACAAACCAAACAAACTAAACATAAAATATATCGTAGCGTCTTAAGCGTGTGCGAAATCAAACGTGCCAAGATCGCTCTTTCTTCCGATCCCGTGATGTCGTAACGGGCATTTGTTTACGGGGCACGGGCACCCGTCTGACCCGAAACACGAAACTGTGTCAAGCAGTTTATTCAATCTGCCGCTCGTGAGACTCTCATCTAGATTACAAGGGAAAAAAAGACCTATATTCAAGATGATAAAGTGATATTTTCTAAAATGCAACTCATGGGGAACGTTTCTACTTCTTTGGTTAGTTTCTGCCCTTGAATGTGGAATTAACGATGTGTTTAAGTAAAATTGAAGAAAGTTTGAATTATTTAATCCAATTACTGTCTTCGAGTTTTACTGTTTTAGATAAAAAGTTTTTGTACCGGAAAAAAACAATGAAATTATTTTATTTGTTGATCAGGATCGAAGCTGCGACTTTCTAATATGGCCATATGGACTATATTTCATTGAGCTATTGAGACATCATATATACTGTTGTCACATCACAGGTACTCAACACATTAATTATGAAATTTAAAGTTATAATCATAATACAAAATTTATTTTGAAGCAAAACGTAGGTATATATATAAATGAGGTGTAACTATAAAGACAAAATTTGCTTATAAATAACAATTAATATACAATATTGTATACATTGTATAAACCCATTTATGGAAACGAACGCTCCCATGTTTATATTCAGTTGTTTTTACAATGTTGTGTGCTTAGAATATTCGTTCAATTAAAATCAGTCTTTTATTTTGAGATTTACCTTAAAATACAAACAAAAAGAACAATTTGTTTCATATTTTTTATATTAATTGGACTTATATATATTGTACGGGTAAAATATATTTAAAACAGAAGCTAATACGGTATTAGATGTCACCATCAGATAGGTTTGCCCTAATAAGTGGCTAATTCATGGATTAATCTTAACGCTTCGGTAACGAAACTCGTCGCAAATCCAGTGTACGTGGCATCCACTCTTGGAAACGGATTACCGTGTCCCATCAACCGTGATATAGATAACATACGTCACCGAACATATTGTCAATATTTATAGAGCGCTACATCAAAATTAACAGAATATTCACCTGCAAAAACATTGTTGATGACTGATCTTTTCTTCTTTTTTGCTTCAATGTATTTAAGATTTAGATATAAATTAAAGTAACTTCAATGATTAAATGTAATTAATTAAACTTTTAATGAATCGATTAAATACATATATTTTTTAATCCGATAAGTCGTTCGTAAAAATTTTTGAAGTTTGAATTTTTACCAAGTTTTTAGCTAGCTATATTGTGGGTAACATACGCCATTAAAAAGCATTGACTAATTAAAAATATAAATTACATAAAATAAAGAGGAGAAAAGTTGCATAACAAGATGCATTTTAATAAAATAAAATCAAGTAAAAGCGAACGCACCGCACGCCGACATGCTGGCAACATTGAACGCGTGAAAAAAAGCAAATGGCCGCCGCCAAGGTCGTAAGAAGCTGTCCTAGTCACGGAGGGCATTTACATTTTTTATAATCGCTTCAGGAGTTTTGCAAAACAGGCTTGTTTTTAAATTAATGCCTCATTTCTCAACAGAATCGTTTTATATCGTTTTGGGTCCGTTGCATCTTCTCCGATTAAACGATTATTGGTAGTCCCACAATCGAGTAACGAACCAGTTAATGGTTTTATGTTATTTTATCTTATTCATAGATGAGTAAAACTGGACTTGCGGGTTGTAATGTGGTCATAAGAGTGAGCTTCGGTCATACGTTGATGCGGAATTTACATACTTTCAAGACGTATATTATGTGAGTCGATATAGCAGCAGGAGAGCACTAAAACAAACGATGAATCTAAAAAATATATGAGGAAATATATTTAAATAAACAAATATTTATGTGTTAGTTCACAGATTACTATCCGTGAAATAAAATAAAATATTTGTTTATATACTATTATGGAAATCTGATAACTATTTAACCTGCCTCACTGTATGAAACAGTGTACCACACACTGTCTAATCTTTTGTATACTTTTAATATTTTTTAATATGATTGGATGTTACATAATGCATGTCATAATAAATTAGACTATTTTTAAGCAATGCTATGCAAAACATATATTATGATTTTAAAACAAATAGTCATTTTCAATAGCGAAATATGATAGTAAAACTAATCGGAATCAATATAACATTATATAATAGGTAATACAGTACATAACTAACAAAATCGGTATGTATATCAATTTTGGTAAATATATTTTAATAACTTCTATTTATAACTACTAAATTATAAATTTCGTATGATTTGAAACTTTGAGCATAATATGTTATTCGGGTGTTACAATAATTTGGTATCGTCAAATTGATCTGCTGATAAAGTCTGGTGGTAGGGTAAAGCCAGCTTAGTGCAAGCCAGTCTGGATAGGTTCCACCCACCCATCAGATATTCTACGTCATACATTAATACTTAGTATTGTTGTCTTCCGGTTGGAAAGATGACTGAGCCAGTGTATGATACACAAGGGACGTAACATCGTAGTCCCAAGGTAGGTAAGGGATGATTAGTATTTCTTAAGGCGCCAATGTCCATGGTCTCTTACCATCAGGTGACCCGTTTGCCCGTCCACCTATGTATTATATAAAAAAGGTGTAGTAAAAACCTTCAAGAGCTAATTGTAAACCTTCGTTAGTAAGTTCGTAAGTTTTGGCTGAAATTTTGTTTCGTGTTAACTTGCACTAATTTACACGGACAAAAACTTATACTTATTACGTAATTAATCCACAAACGATGTCTTTCTGTTTTACAATAAGTATAATTTATTAGCATATCAAAATCACTTATTTAATAAAAAATATATATGAATTTGTATTTTTTTTTTGTATCTGAAATAGGGTAATAAATGTTAAAAAAAATCGAAAACGAAATAAAACGATAAAATCGAGACGGCACTATCTACTATCGATATTACGAGTTGCCTTGCAAAACCAGAATCATTGTGGACCCGTTTGAGAAAAAAGTTAAAAACCTTCGTGCACTACGCGACGATCGCATGGGAACGGAACGCATCTTCTGAAACGGTTTTGTGTTGCAATTTTGGACCCTGCATCGATGCATTACAGAATATTTTACTTGCCAGTACAAAAAAAAAATGTTGGCTACTCCGTAAACGGTCACCCGCACCTGCCACTAGACACAGCTAGATGTTCTAGAACAGGATGGTGGAATTGACATGCTTTTTTAATATAAGGTAGCGTATCGACAATTGATAATGTCTTCGCAGACAGCGAAACTGAATTCTGTGTCGGAAATTCCATGCCTTCTTTAATTAAAATTGTCTATGTGTGATATCATTTGATCATACGTGGATGAAATATTTGAACTTAATACTGCACTTTATATTATATATTCTATAGTCTGTCACTTTCGCACCACTCCTTCTCATAATTTATATGTTCAATTCTTGGGTCTTAGGATTTCTAAATGTCAAAATAATATTACAAGCGTTTCAGCGGTTAAGCGATAATGAAGACGAAAGACGTTCGCATTTATAATAGTTCTCGTTCTCCATGTCGATAGAAGGAATCATGTACGTGTAAAAAAAATATATCCAACAAGTCACAAAGTCACCTTATTTAAAAAAACATTTATAGACTGAAATATAAAATTTTATTGACAAAAATTAGAAAATAATTTGTATGTATGATCATTTATATGCGTCTAAAATTAAATCAACTGTTTTGTAAGTAAAGATTTAAATCGATAGCACTAAAAAAGTTGTTCGATAAATTAAACTTTTATTTAGTTGAATGAATTCGTTTATATAAAACATTCACGTCATATCATAAAAATAATTTAAATTTATACTTATTTTTGTCACATACATATTTTATCTAATTTAGTGTCTATTAAATATAATTTTTAATTTATTGGTTTTAACATTTCGTATTTCACCAATGTGAATGTTTTTATGCAAATAATCTGAATTTAGAAAATAAACTATCAATTAGTTTAGACGGTGCAATTTGACGTATTTTTCTTACTTATCTATAACTTGTATCCCCTAATGTGAAGGGAGGGGAGCAGATGTTAGGTACTCTATGTTCCTCTTTGTATCTTTGACTTGTATGCAAAAATTCCTGATGACCGCTTGAGTAGTTAAGACGTTAAAGCGTTACAAACAAATAAGCTTATTTTCGAACTGACTATGCTTCTATTTGTTCAACACGTGAAATGAAATAAAATGTTGACGTTTTTTGAGATAAAAGGTTACATATATACGTCGGTACACGGAATACGGTATATTATACGTATGGTATGTACCGGTTCTATCTTGCGAATTTATAAAAGAGTTAATATTACTCTGTAGAGCTATTTTGTAAGAACAAATTCGAAACTCACCGCAGAACACAACCATGGACTGTCAGAAAGTGATATGCGACATTGACAATAACAATTATAAAATTTTAATGATATACGTTTAGTAATACCGTATCACTTTATATTCGTTTTCAATATTTCACGAGTGAGGTACGAAGTAAATTCGTACAGAATAACTCCAATGATTGCAGTAATAATAACGCAATGCTAATAAATGCATCCAAACTATCTGAGAAATATTATAAAGTAACGCCTAAAATGACATTTTTACAATAAATCGTAAGAAATACGCATTTTTTAAATATAAAAAAATAAAACACATATTCCGTTCGTAAGGTAAAGTTTCATTAATTTCCCTTTATATATAACAATCGAATCTTACACTTTATCAGTTTTCATAAATATTTTACATGTTTTTAAAACTAGTAATAACGGGTTTTTTGAATATATATTTTGTGGTAGTAAAAATGAATATTTATTTGTTAACAATCAGCAACGTAACCAAAGTTATAAAAAATATTATAAGTGACCAGATAATTTTAACAGAATGGCAATACAACTGACACTCCTTATACGCTTTAACCTATATGTACACGTATAAATGTATATACATTTAACTTGAAATACTTTCAAAACTACCTGTCAAAACAATATTGCTTGAATAAATAAAATTGAATACTGGCTTATAACTACTATATATATATAAAGTTTAAAACATAACATTAAACTTAGCTAGAAAACAGAAATCTGCATAATATTAAACATGAGTATATAGAGACATTCCGCGATTAATAGATAAAATCCAGATCGTCTATAAAGATTTGCTCTTATATCTCAAGAGACTGTCGAGGCGAGTAAAAATATTATACTTAATAGCAGCTTTTACTGTGTCACTTAATTGCCTCAGACCGGTCCGAGTTCTCTTGGTAGCAATGACTTGAAATTACTACCCGTGGCGATGCATCTGCACTGCGCCCGATTAACTAAACGCCTAGGATCAAAATGTTGAAAAACTGGCAAGGATAGCAACGCTTGGAAATTACGATGTTCTTTATAAGCTATATCGTTGACGACACTGAAATCTTATGTAAAAAAAACATATGTCGGGTATATAAGTATAATTGTAAAATTTATTTCTTTGAAACATATTATTTGAACTGATGATGAACTTACCCATATTTTAAATAATTTCTCTAAACCAAAATAATATATATGTCAAATTATTAATAAAAAACAAATATTTTATTTTGGTTTTGAGTTTATGTACAGCGATAATTTTATATACTATGGGTATTGTATTGTAGGCTATGGTAACTGTGACATCATTTTATACATACATTAAGCTTATTTACTGCGTAATGAAATTTCCAATGAAGTGCTTCACCAAATGTAATAAGCATATAGGTAGTTAACATTTTAAAATGTCTGTAACATTTTAAAATGGTCTATAAATAAACTTAAAAAAAATTATTATCATGATTAAAAAAAATATATTATGATATCTAAACTAATATTATAAATACGAATGAAAGATTGTTTGATAGGCTTTCACGTCTTAACTACTCAACCCCTCATCATGAATTTTTGCTTACATGTTGTCAGGGGTGAAAAGGACATAGGGTTGCGTTCATCTCAAACGCAGGTAAAGCGCTGGAATCTAATAATAATATAATTTTATGATACAACATGTAACTGTATAGTAAATTATCGCAATTAAAAATTATATTCTTTAATAACTCCATAAATATTGCGTTTTGTTTAAAATACTTTTGAATTTTGTATGTTTAAACCAATATAATTGATTATTAATATGTAATTATCTTTATCCTTGAAAGTACTTTAAACGATCAGCCATTTTAATCTACTTTTTTAAGATACCTTTAACAAAAACAGATAATTAAGCGAACAAAATAACATAAAGTGAATGTTGTAAGACAGTTGTACCGTATTAAGTGTTGGGTACAAAAATTTTATACATGTAGAATATTTTATTCGGACAAAAAGATTTAATATGTTTCTTTGTACATATGTAATGCACACTGACGAGGGACATTGCCTGCACCTTAAGAGCGTGCATTATATTTAATAAATATATTTTTCAATAATATTTCATGGAATATTATACATTAAAATTTTATTTATTTATTATAATACTCTTCCATTATGTCCGCACATTCATCTCTAATATATGTATGTTTATAGACCACACAAAATGATTTCTTTGAGTCCAGGCTATAATATAATATTTTTAAATATGGCTGGCTGAAATTTTAAGTATAAATCGGCGTATCAGTAGTAATTTTACATAAATAGAGACAATAGGTAAATCTTTCTTATTATAAATGAAACTTAATTAAAATTAATGGCGATCCCTCGATGACGTCCAGCCAAGGTATATGTATGTCTGTCCGTTTGACGTTCTGTCAGAGTGATATATCAACAAAAAGTCTGCTATCACTCTCGTCTCAAATTTAATAGATTAAATTGATGACAACACCACAGTCTCGCCGTCATATATATAAGAAATGGTACATTTTTATGATGCACTATCTTACGTTCTTATTTAACGAACCAAATATTCTATAGCATATTAATGCATTTCTTATAAAAAAATGAAAGAAATAGAGTAAATAAATATGTCAAGAAAATTTCTTAAAAAAAAAGTGGTACAATTGATTTATAAGATAAAAAAGAGTGAACTGAATTCAATCTATAAGTACTATACAATTCAAGTCCTAGTAGATTGATAGCGAGAATGCTAACAGCTTTTCCTTATTAATAAAGATTTTCTCGGTAATAAAGTCAGTACTCCACAGTGACGCACCGATACGCTACATACATTACATAGCTCCGCTTTTTATTGACTTCACATCAATCCGTTTAACAACAATTTGCGACGATTATAGAGTAAAATAATATGTTTCTTTTATAACATTGTGAATCTTTGATTTATCATGGTCTATCTCGTTGCTCTAATAAAGCTGCAGAGCAATAAAATGTCTTTGATTTTTCTGTTAAGTAATTATCAGTAGCAGTCCGAAGTCCAGAAGTTGGGAATGTTTACACACCAGGAAGCACGTAAAGCCATTGGTCCTGCGCCTGAACTATTGGTCATGCTGGATTTATGAGAGTGAGGGACTAGACAACACTTGCATTTACGATTACACTTGTATATAACCTGCGCAGTTGGCTATTCTCCGCTGGAAATGACCGCTGTGACATCAGCAACCAGTCAGGAGAATATCATCCTTATCATCTTAAAGTAGTAAAGGAAGGAATACTCTATGGATTCAAGTTATCATTTAATCGGCAGTCATCACTGAAATGAAATGTTTAAAATGTAAATTAAATAAGCCCGTAATCGGGCAAGCACAACCGACGATGAGTTGTCCCTGCAATTCTGTTGCTAACCGAATAAATTAGCAGCGTGGTAGAATGAGCTTTCATGCCTTATCAGGGGAGTAGTGGTACCCAGGAGCTATTGCAGCGAATAATGCTTTACTTTACCTTTTTTGATATTTAACACCGATATTTCTCTACTCTCTCACCCTCTCTTTCTTACACTCTCTATACACGCCGTTTCTTTGATGTGATAAGTTTCTACAGCTGTCATTGTGGCTCAAGAAAACTGTAATATTAGGACGTTTATATTTTAATAAAAAAATATATGTAATAATTTAATGGCATGAGTGTTTAATGCCATTATATTGTATAGTTATTAGATGATAAAATAAAATGAACATATACTTATTATATCGTAAAACTGTTTATGTTGAAAAAATATATAGAGTTAAATGTAAGCGTCAATAACGTGACAAATGCAAATTCTACAATGATTCTTGAACGACTATTTCTTTTATTTACAAAATCCATGGCCGTAGCTAGGCTACCTGCCTTCAAAGGTATTTCCTCGGCTGTGGAATGAGATCATCATAATCTGAGACAGCCTTCAAACCTACCGGTCTAACATTTTAATGAGGTCTATTGTGAATTAAGTAAACATTACGCATATACGGAATAATATTGTGTTGACATTATTTGAAATCTTTTTCTTTATACAATTAGCCAATTTAATATAATATAAATATAATAAAATAAATAAATTTAGTTACGATTTGTATGTGTTAATATCAGCGTTCATTTTATGAAATATCTTAATGATGATGTCAGAAACAGGGTCATTTCAAGATTGTATTTTTGCGTGAATGTATTATAATCATTTTAATTTAACGGATAAAGAAATCATTCTTTAATTATTAAAATAAAAGTGTACTTTTATTAACGAAACATATGTAATTCCTGTAATTACAAGGGACATAAAATCTTAGTTCCCAAGGTTGATGGCGCATTGGCTATGTTAGCGATGGTTGACATTTCTTACAATGTCAATGTCTAAGGGCATTTGGTGACCACTTACCATCAGGTGGCCCATATGCTCGTCCGCTTTCCTATACTATAAAATATATATATATATATATATATATATATATATATCGTTCAACATATATATATGTTGAACGAATTTACTTTAAGTGTATTTTATTTCACAAAATATTATATATGATATTTTCTTTAGATTTATGTTTCTATTAAAGAGACTTATTTTTTTTTTTTGATTATTAAACCATTAGCCTTGTCGTGAATGTAGCATTTAGTTTAACAAATAAGGGCATTGTTCCTACACATAAAAATACAGACGATGTGACGTCAGACTTACGCAAAGTAAAACAAGACATCGCCTATGCCTAGTACGAAATGGCGCCAAAACTAATTTAATTAGCTTATAAAAATGAACAACAAAACTTTAATAAATCAAATAGTTTAAATACATAAATTTTTATTAAATTTGTTATAGAAATATGTTTAATTCAATATTTCAATATGTTTTTTACAATCATTGTTATTTTAGATTGAAAAGTGCAAAAACTAAAATGTAATTTGAATAATACATAATACTGAAAAAAAGGTTATCTACGTTTTTCATTATACGCCTTAATAAATAGTAAGCTTTTATAAAATACCTCTTCATAAATGTGAAAGAAATGTTGGCTCTGCATTTGATGGAGGAGCCTTAGGTTAACATACCTGAAAACCAAAGGAAAATCTATTAACTATATAGGAAATAAACTTGTTACGTTGTTAGAATAAAAAATACATTTCAACAGGAAATTTAAAAACACTGGAATATTTTGAATTCAATTAAAAATCTTCGACGTATTCAATTGTAATAAAAAAGAAGTTTGTCTATTATTTTCGATATTTAAATTATTTTAAATAACGATTATTTCGTTAAATATATTAAATTTTAAACAAATACTATTTTTTTTAATGTTTGTAACGTAGTATTAAATTCTAGGTTGTATTATTTCTTTATATAGATCATTTTAGAAAATGTTCCGTTTATTAATTACTAATATGAATTGACATTTATCATAAAACTAAGTCGTCTAAATTTATATTTGTATTTTAATGATTTTTACCTGAGAACTTATATCTAACTTATAAAAATAACAATTCGTTCGGATCAGCAAAACAGATGAGATAACAGTTTCAATTAATTATTTTAACAGAGAATCGTTACACAGAATATGGTTATAAAGTCGAGATTTAAACATAGAAAAATTTGTTAGAGTTTTTACTTGTTTAGGTAAATTGTTATAAAGTTTTGCTCCCTCAAAAATAATCATCTTTTTTCCACTCTTAGTTCTAGTTTTAGGCAGTATTACGATTTACGTATTATGTATTAAGATTTACTTCTTATTCGTAAATTTCTTTATTTATTTGAATTTAGGTCAAAGCACTCTATTATATTAAATATAATGAAATAATAGCCCTTAAACATTTTGTTTTAGTAATAAAGAAATACAAGTTAAAAATATATATACAAACTTAATTTCCTCTTATTGTTTTAAATAAAAGGTCTTGCTTATAGCAAGGCTTCATAAAAAGGAAAAAAAAAATCCTTTCGTGCAATAAATAACACAAGTTCTATTTATAGAATAATTTAAACCAGTACTCAATTTGTCAATCTAAAATACTATTTATGTACTAAATGTAGATAAATCAAGTTTTTTGTTTATGATAAACGAGTAGAAGAAATTTATTTTAAGAGCATTATTATAAAAGTGAGAACAAATACTATACTATATTTTTAATTAAAAAAAATTGAATGTATTACATTAGATGTAAATTCAACTACACGTGTTAAATTCTACTTACATACTGGTCAAAAAAAAGCTGTCAACAAAGAAAAACAAACGATACAACATGGCGTCACAACGTCAGACTACTATCGGTCTCAGTCGCGTTATCACTAGCGCGTAGACGATCCATTTTTAGAAATATTAATTCAGTAATAACTGTTGTACAGTAAACTATTTTTAGTACGGCCTAGGCTAAAAATACACGGTCGCCGCGACCAGTGACGCTTACTTGATAATACTAATGTTACTCATGTTATGTTGGTGTCGTTGACTTGTTGCAGTTTATTGGGCTTGCTCGCGATTGACATTCACAGAATATCGCTGGGGTTATCATCAATGTTTACAAAGCGTAGGCTCTTATACTTGTACTGGACTATTTTTTTATCATTTATAACTCAATTAAAATTATGCATATATAATAAACAGAAAGTTCTACAAATTATAATGTTACTCCGAAGGCTTTAATAAATCCTATGTTGTTTGCGAAATATAGGATACAAAGGCACTGACTGATATAATTATTGGAACATTAATTTCAACATTTGACTACATTAGTATATTAATTCACGAGTTATGTAACCATTCGGCTACGAGACGTGCTCGGTCGAGCCACAAGGCCGATCTGTCGACATTGACCGTGAAGTTACGACATAATATAAAAAAATACTCAACAATGTTTCCGCAATACGAGTCGATTTTAACTATTTTTCCACAGCAAAGTAACGAAGAGGTCAAATATGATTTATCAAATTAAATTACTTGTAATATTGTTTTGAAATTAAATGTTATTAACTGATTAAATGGTTGCTGACCTTTTTCAGTCGTCGATATCGAAACATATAGACCTATATGTTATTGTTTTTAAATTATTAACAGCGAGTTCGGTTTTACATCGAGGCTAAATACTCTCAAGCTGTATAACATGAGAAACATGACAATATAAAAACTATTGTTATAAATTATTACAATTTATAGATTATTATTGCATTATTAAACTTTTTAAACATACCTAATCGCTTAAAACGAAGAAAATACATATAATAAATAAAACATTTCATTGTATAGATGACATTTATATACAATAATCATGCAGAAATAATAATCGTAAGCAAACAAGTGACGTGAGATAATTCGTTCAGAGAAGTAAATAAGCGGTGTTTATTAAATATCATTTTAATTGTATGTTGTGAATATTCAACAATAACCTATTTTTTTTAAATTAATTACAACAGTTTCAAATTTATTACCGAGGTGTAATGCGTAATAAGTAGCATTAAGCAATCAAAAATTAAGTAGGCTAGATTCTAAAAATATATAAATGCTATTTTTAATATTAACATAATTAATTATAGCTATTATATGTGTAGAAATAACAAAATATAAAAATATATTTTATCGCGAAATCAACTCTGCTCACTTTTTACACAACGTATTATGTGCGTTTCGTTTTAAATAATAAAAATAAATAATAGAATTTTTTTACATGATTAAATTAAGTGCAAACCACCGATTCGGAATTTAGATTATCGGTTAATTAATTATTTGAATTAATGAAATATATATAGCCATTAATGAAAATGAATATTGATTGATTTTATAATAACCGTTTCTAAATTAAATAGGGAATAATTTGTAGTGCATATGCAATAATAGTATTATTGCTAAGAAAGCGAAGCGGCGTGGATCTTAAATTTCGCCAGAAAATTAATACATATATGTAATTTTTGATGTTATAGGTAGACCGACGGGTAAATAATCCACCTGATGTTAAGTGGTCACCATCGCCCATAGACATTGGCGATGTAAGAAATATTATCCATTCCTTATATTGCCGATGCGATTAACTTTGGGAACGAAGATTTTATCAGTGTCCCTCGTGCACTAAGTCGAGAGAGCCAGTGTAATTGTAGTTACACTAGCTCACTCAACCTTCAATCTGGAACGCAACAATACTAAGTATTGCGGTTTGGCGGTAGAATATCTACCTACCACCTAGTCCTAGAGAATATAGCGATATCCACTGGGCAATAATAATTATTTTTAAAAACTTTATAAAGCACTTATATGATAAAAAGAGCACTAATAGCGAGAAGAGTTCTGGTGAAAAGTTCGGTTACTTTTCTTCAAGCTAATTAAAAAACAGTGTTTCAGTCATTCTGTACATATATAATATGTGTGCACGATATCTTTTGACAATCGATAATAATCACAATGATTTTTTTTATTTATTTACCTTCAACCGGATATTTTATAAAATCATTTTAAAACGATAATGTGTGCTAAATTGATGAAATCTGAAAGGCCGCCAAACGGGTATATCGACCCATTGGAATTATTCCGCAGGAACGGAATCGAAACAACAAAGAATTCGGTAGTGAAATATCTGAAAGAGATATGCGGTATTTATTACATTAATTATAATATCTACAGAATATAAGTACGCGTAAAATCAGCATATCTTAAGACACGCCAATTTCAAACATTGGCGATAAACGCGTATTTTTAGTTAATAATAATATCCTGGGACATTTTTCACACACGGCCATCTGATCCCAAATTAAGCTTGTACAAAGCTTGTGCTATGGAAACCAGACAACTGATATACTACATATACTACTTTACTTTTGTAAATACATACTTATATAGATAATTACACCCAGACTAAAAACAAACAGACATGTTCATGCACACAAATGTCTGTCCTGGGTGGGAATCGAACCCACAACCTTCGGCGTGAAAGGCAAGTGTTCTACCAACCACGCCAACCGGCTCGTCAATAAATCAAGTTAATAGGTAACAATCAATTTCATAAAATATTATCGAGGATGCGTTTTAAAATGTTAAAAAATGATCCAAAACAACAATGGTTATAATTGTATTTAATACTTTATTTTATATAATACCACTGACTAGTGTGATTGCGTTTTTAAATGATTTGATCAAGTCAGCGTACAGTTCGTTGCTGGTACTATTTCCTATTCGCAACAGCCTTGGACCAACGTCTTTCGTGATAGTGTTTATATGAAATATCGATATCAAAATGCAATAAATTTTATAATAATTTATACGATAAATTGTCATTTACTAGAGGATATCCTTTAAAATTTATTTAAAAAATATTCATATACAAATTTACATATTAATTATCTATCAAATAGTATAAGATTGTTTTAACATAATATATTATGACAAATATAAATGTGATTTTAAAAAATTTAATATTATGATACATGAATGTGCTTATTTTGAATCTCATTTTTTTTTTAAATGCGATTGTGATTTCGTAAATTTTGAAAAGTACGTTTACCAGTTTTAATTTCGTGGTTATATATGGATATTATGTTTTTTTTGTTATTGTACCACGTTTTACTTTCACAATTACGCAAGCGAACCTTCTGTTACTAGTTATTTTCTTTCAACATATTATTATTATATCCAAAATTTTCACTTAATTGACTTCATTTTTTTAATGCGATAAAATCTGTCTTATGTTAATAATATGACGTAATTAATTAATAACACGCTTTTTTGGTTTGTACCTATATACATATTTTGGTTATAAATATATGAAATCCTTAATTGGAAAACTTAAAATTCAAAAAACCTTATATACAACCACTTTTAAATTTTACAACCACTTTTAAATCGTTCTTTAAAATGATAAAAGCTTGCCATAATTAAGATGCAACTGGCATTTTATAAATAGATATATATTTAAAAAATATTATGAAATAATTCAACAATGATCTTATTTTTATACATGATTAAAATTAAGTATCAATACTTTAAGGTATTTGAAGTTATATTTTATGTCAAAGAAATGTATTAATAGACTTTGTAGACTTTGACTGTTGTTTTAAAATAGTATTCGCATAAAATTATAAATGAAAGTTAAAAATAGCTGTTCCAGATATAAATTGTCAACAATTGTTAGTATGAGATGCTTTATACCAATTAACAAAAATGATTAAGATTATTAACACTAATCTGCAGTGGACGGTTGGCGCCAACGCGTCAAGCGTGGTTCAGTTTTTGTACCGTTCCTTGCATTCCGAATTCTTTGCGCGTATAAAATGTGAATGTAATTATATTTTAAAAGCTTTCTTATTTTATCCGGATTTTTATTCTTGCATAACGCAAAGAAATGACGGCGATATGCAAAAAAAAAGAAAAGAACATTTTTTTCTGTTAAAATAATTATCTATAGGTATTGAATTCCTTGCTACGAAGTTTACACAAGTCTTTTAAAATAGCAAATAATTTACTGTCCAAAAATGGGGAGAGCGGTAAAGTAGCTTGAATCATATTGTTTATTAAAAAAGAACGAACGCTGAATTTAAAACTAGAGGCGATACCAATAACTTTTACTGTTAAGCCCAGTAAATTACAATTAAATTTACAAGTGAAAATAACTTATAACAATAACATTTTGCAATCATGCTACTACTGTTACTTCGGTACTATTAATGTTCGTAGATCAATAAGCTACGTAACACATCAAAGTGAAATAAAGAAATTTATTACATTCTTCTGCCTACGTGTTACCCACGTAAAATATGTCCCGCACCTGATCATTCTTTGGTTGAGTCGGATTTCTGTCCGACCGGACTACGAGAGTGAGGGAGTAGATAGTGCAACTGTGTTTACGCACACACTTGTAAAATATATTATCTTTAATATTAATCGTGGGCGAAGTTTGTTGAGCATTTTTTTATTATTATTATCATTTAGTTAATGATATTTAAATTTATAATATAAGATTATGTTTGCGAATCTAATTTGAATAATTGTTATAAAATAAATTATGTATTTTTTTTATTATTTTCTTCGTTTCGCAAATTAACCTTCAACCGTAGAGCTAAGACTTACTTTACTGATGTGTTTTATTTATAAATATATAAAATTCTTGATTGTTACACGCGAACGTTACACGAATGCATGTAACGGGAAATTAGTCCGTATTAGTCGTAATTTGCATTGATCTCAAATAATCTAGTATTTTTCCTAGTCTAATTCGGTCACTATCATCAACACGTTTTATACAGTAAGCGTCAAACATGCGTTTCGTAATATGAAATTGTAAAAATAGTGATTAAGATTAGATTAGAATTTATATAATGTAACGTTACAAGGGAATTGTAATGATGCAAATTTGTTACGTAATAACAAATTTCGTATTTTTCAGATATTTAAGTAATTAAATTCACCCCTCTACAAGCTAGTCTTCGCATATATACATACTAACTACGGTATATCATTAAATGTATTTCGTTAAACTGAAACAAAAAATAATTAATTTTATGCATTGTTGAGCTTAGATTTGCGATTTGATAAATATTTGACAGTCATAAAAAACCTCTTTTAAATTTTATGTTTGAATTTATATGATAATTTTTTTAAATTTATTATTTAAATAAAATATTAATTTTTAATTTTAATACAATAGCAGTGAAAAATTATACTATTATTATTTATTTTGCAGACAATTAAATAAGTACGATGCTTGGCTCGCAGTAGGCGACTGCGTCACAGTCAAGGTTGAGACGCGAGGAAGTGGGCAGACAATACGAGCGTGCTGATTTCGCAACACGCCTTACTCTACCAAATGAGGAAGTCCAGTGTTATCTTGACATTTACTTATCAAACGGAGGTATTGGGTTCTGTCAGATAAAAACAGGTGTAGTTTTAAATGAGCCTTAGATATGCAACATAAATAAAAACTTAGACATGTATATATTTATACGTCAACGTGAAACGTATTTATAATAAAGGAAGGAAAATATATTAATAACATTTGAAATTGAAATTGTTTCAGGCATGCAAAGAAAGAAACCGAATTTTTAAATAAGAATAACATATATTTACATATAAATATTTTAGTATTGTTCGATATGAAATCAAACGTGATTCATTAACGTCATTTTATTAGAATATATATTAATGTTGTATTTAGTTTTAATGACTTTAAGAAGGTGGCGGGTACCGACTGGATGCGGAAGGTGGAGGACCGAGAGCTTTGGCGCACGTTGGGAGAGGCCTATGTTCAGCAGTGGACTACGATTGGCTGTTGATTGATTGATTTATTTATTTCTTTTCAGTAATAATTTTTCGAAGGTGCATTTTTATATAATAGAACAATAAGAATATTATTTATTCATTTAATTTCAAGGCAGAATATGTCAATTATGATAGCAAAATGCTTATAGGATTATTGGATAAATATGAAATTATTATATAGTGTAATAAATATGTATAAAACATTTCTTAAATTGATTTAATAAAATACTATATACGATTTATGATGATGTCCTCCTAACCGATTTTGCTCACGACGGCCTTTGTCAAGGCAGAAATAAAAAATAGTGCATAAGTGTGTGCGCTAACACAGGTGCACAGTCCATTCCGTCTAAGCCTGGTGTATATTTTACTTTTAATCTTAGTGTAAATAATAATAAATAAATAATATTGTCTGCGGTAATCGAGGAGACTGTCCGGTGTATAAAGCTCTACCACCTTTATAATTCCATTTACAATTTTATATATTATACAATAAATAGCTATTCAATGCATAATAATATGAGTAAGTAATAATCATTTAATTACTAAATTGATTATTATTTAATAATGCTAATTATCATTTTAGATTGTGTGCGTGTGTGTATCTCATGCTAATGTTAAAATAATTACTTATCAATTTTCTAATGAAATAGAGTTTATCTAAAGATTCAATGTGTAGTATATCTATATAATACGATAAAATTGTAACAGGGCTGTCTGACGGCTGATTATTTCAATTGTTTTTTTTTTTTTAATATTGAAAATAATGAATGAGTTTAATGATAAAATTATTCCAATAATTTTTGCTTATTATCGATTTACTATATAAAATAAATTTAATGCTTCTTATTAAAGATCTCGGATCTCACTTTTCCGAGAGGAACAATTTGATTAGCATTAAATGTTTAATTTAACGGAATTATTTGAACAATATTATTAAATTTTGATGGCTACTTCGATCGATATTCAAATATACTTTTAATAATTTGCTAAGCTCTTCGCGACATATATTGTTAGCAATATTATATCTCTATAATTTATTACAAGATGAGATTAGACCTCGAATACGTAATGTACGCTGATGGATGAATGAAGGCCGCCTTAGTTTTGACATTTATCAAAAGTTTTAAATAATTCAATTAGTAAAGTTGAAATCGTCGATCTCTATCTGCTCTTTCCTATCACATTAAATAAAAAAAAGTTAAATTGCCTGATGATATAATTTGATATCGTTTTAAAAAAACGTCATATCGTACATGATTAAAGCGCTGATTATTTTATAAAAGAATGTTTTGCAAAGTGCTCTGTACGGATATGTTTATATCTTTAAATTGACATTTTTTTATCTTTAAATGGCGTCATGCTAGACCACCTAATAATACAGAGGTTCGTATCCGATAATCGAGAGATATGTCACGATATTGCGATTATAGTAGGACCATGATAATGTACATAGATAAAAAAACTGCCAGATAATATGCTGTCAGAGTTTATTTCCTTCTTTTTTTAATTCAAAACGGGATATGTTAGATGTGTTTCACCTTTTAAAAAAAATTACAGTAACAGTAGTATTTTTGTAAAACAGTAACAGTTAAAAACTTAATTTTGCATTTTTAATAATGATATAATCAATCAAATATACGCGTTAAAAAACTTTTCTTCGATTTTTCTTTTTTTCGATGGTTATTAGACGATACTTACTTTTTTTTTAAGTTTATAATTTAGCATATATTCTTATCGTTGACTAGATTTCTCATTTTATTTTTAATTTTATTACTTTTGTCCGTTTTTATTATGTTAAATAAAAAGTCTGATGTTAGTTATATGAGTATATATTTTAAGGATAATTTAAGTGTTTCTATAGGTTGCCAATTGTATGTTGATATTAAATTATTTATTAATATGTCATAACTCATATTAGACCTACACTTGTAAAAAACTTTTAATAATAATAGATATATAAAAGTACGTGTTAAAGTCTTTTGTAATATGGTATGATTCGTATAAAGTTCTTAATTTTTGTACTATGAAGGTGTTATTTGAATAATAAAGCATAGTCACATTTTCTGGTGTCAATATAATTATGTATAAATACACCCTACCGTGGGAGAAGGCGCATTGGTATTGAATTTTGAAATATAAGGATAAGTTTTATTATTATTAGGCAGTGGAAAATTTTAATTAGTTTTCGTTAATTTTGATTGACTAATTATATATAGAAGCTATTGCTCATTCGTGTTGGAGAACGACATGATTCTTACTGCTTTGTTTTTTTATTAGGTACCAACTTTTATTTACCTTCATTTGTTAGTATTTGTACTTCAAATCTTGTAATTGAATTGCGAACCAAAACTATGTAAAATATTGCTATTTTCTATATATATTTTTTTATTTAACTTTCCCTGTCAGTATGTGTGGGGCAAATATTGAACCAGTTTCTTACAACCGATTGAACGGAAATATTGAAAATTTACACGTGGCGTTGGCGACGGTAGGTATAGTCTAGTTTACCTAATTCGATTCAAAGACTTCGTAAAAAGTTGTCTTGTTTTAATTAATTATTTTTTAAATAAAACCCTACTATAGTTGACCATTGAATAATAAATAAACATAATTTAAATATTAGCTCAGATGGTGTCTAGAAACCTGAGTATACTCAGGTTTCTAGACACCTATATAAACTAACTAACCTAATATAAACTACTAATTAATAATTAAAATATATATATAATTATTATTAATTAGTAGTTTATTTGTATCATTAAAGAAATATAATGTGCAGGTATTTTTATTTGCTTGTATGTCATATAGGAAAAATGCAGTCCTTCTGCTCTTGGAGGTAACCGAAAAAATTTGCTTTGCTTTAGGGACTTTCTTTTTGTTTTCAAGTTAGAGAAAATGTCTTAAAGAAGTTATCTTATTATGTATTGATTTACAATTAATGAAGGTGCGTTTTCAAGGTTCACAATCACAAGATTATTATTAAAGATAAACGTAATTGATAATTTGCAATAATATAAATTTAGGGTTGTCCCAAGAATGTTACGTTAAATAAATGTCAAAAACAATTATTTGAAATAATTTGATCATTTCAAATCCGAATAAAGCAATAGCTTGTTAATATCAGTACTGTTCTTGCTACTCCAACGCGGATTGGTAACACATGTGTCAGCTTTGACAGATTTTCAGCCGAGGAAACCTAGTTTCCTAACTATGTTTTACTGCAACTCCAAGAGATTTACACAAATTAAGCACATGAAACTTCAATGGTACATGCCCAGGTTTGGCCCTTAAATCTTCGGTTAAGATCGGTTCTAGCCTGATTTATCCCGGCTCTTGAAAATCTGATTAGTACTAGTAATTCATTACTTCGCGAAGGGCTCCATAATAAATACTAATATATATCGTTTAATTGTTTAGTATTCAAAAATAAGTTCTTTTGAATACTAAATAAATGTAAGGATATTTAATAATGAATTTTACAAGACAAATTAAATAAATTATTAGTCAAATAGTTTTCAATAAACAAGCTTTTATATACAAAATTTCGTATCTATGGTTTTGAATAGTTAAGGAGTTCCTTAGTCTGAAGTCAATTTTGGGCGTAGAATTAGGTCATCCTTATCAAAACTAAACCAAAACGTAAAATTTTAACTTGTTCTAATTCCATTCTAAGAACTTTTACTGGTGGTAGGGCTTTGTGCGAGCTTGTCAGGATAGGTACAATTTTAACTTGTCATTTTTGTTTGTTCCTCTTATACTACGTAGTAAACTTGTTCTAATTCCATTCTAAGAACTTTTACTGGTGGTAGGGCTTTGTGCGAGCTTGTCAGGATAGGTACAACCCACTCAGCAGATATTCTACCGCAAAACAGCAGTACTTGGTATTGTTGTGTTCCGGTTTGGAGGGTGAGCGAGCCAATATAATAACAGGCACAAGCGACATAACATCTGTGTTCCCAAGGTTGGTAGCGCATTGGCGATGTAAGCGATGGTTAACATTTCTTACAATCCTAATATCTATGAGCGTTGGTGACCACCATCAGCTCATCCGCCTACCTATTCAATAAAAAAATCAGCTAGCAAGATTTGACCTAAACAAACAAAAATTACAAGTAAAATAAAAAATTGTAAAGATACAACACCATAAAAGTCAAAGAGTCTTGTGACAATTCACGAATCACTTGACTAAAATATACGTATATATACTATTTATTATGTATAATTGTGAGTTACGGTAACAGGCAATACCAGCGGTATAAGTGACTTGACATTGAAATCGCAAGAACACCGAACAGCTAACTTTCAGGGGTTTTTTGGGGGCACCCATCGATTCCCGTGGAAAAGGGGTCACCCTCCCTCGACCTTGGAACGGAAACGCACGACGCGAACCGAAAACAACCGAAGTTTCATTCATCGTTCGAAAACCAGACTGTCTTGTAAAAACTATTTAAATATTTGATGTATCGAATCAATAATGCTGTTCATGCTTTACATAATTTTGTTTATTTACACGGGTCTTTTTCAATGAGGCTTGGATTGCGTTGATGAAGGAAAAGTTATTAAAAGTCATTTAATACTATTCTTTTGTAACTATTGTAATAATTTAAGTGAACAATAGTCTGGTTTTAATTTATAAAGCGTAAAACTTACATTTAATTTATAAAAATTTTTTATTAACTTTAAAGTTTTATTAATAATAATATCCTGGGACATTTTTCACACACGGCCATCTGATCCCAAATTAAGCTTGTACAAAGCTTGTGCTATGGAAACCAGACAACTGATATACTACATATACTACTTTTTTTTTGTAAATACATACTTATATAGATAATTACACCCAGACTCAGGACAAACATACATGTTCATGCACACAAATGTCTGTCCTGGGTGGGAATCGAACCCATAACCTTCGGCGTGAAAGGCAAGTGTTCTACCAACCACGCCAACCGGCTCGTCATAATCGGTATCGTCATATTATTATAATATATGTAAGCAGTCTCACAAATGTTTATTAAGTTAAACGCAATTTGTATTTTAATTGTTTATTTTAATTGCCGTGTTAAGAAGTTTTATACTTAATTAAAAAAAGATATTTAAAAACAATTAAGAAAACTTTTTTGTTAAAATATGATTGCTTATTATTCAAATAAGTTTTTCATTAAATAAAAAGAGCAGTCACCTATTATTATATTATAAGTTACATATAGTTTCGATTGGACTATCACGTAAGAAATTTAAATATAAGTCATCGGAATATAAAAACAATTATTTGTAAATATTTAGTTTTCCGAAACTAAAAGAAACAACTTTCAGAGCGAAAACATAAAATAATACATATGAAGTGTAACATACTTTTTCCATCAGTAAAAGGTTAAAGGTGTAAATATATTATATCAGGTATCGTTAAACCAATACCTACGAAATATTTACTATTAATGATGCGTCTATATCAGACGAATACATGTCATATTTATACAGCAAGTGTGTGGACGCGGCATGTTTGCTACTGGATGACGTAATGCGATAGCAAAACATTCAATATTTGATATATGCAACCATAGCCTATTAGCCGTGGCGTGCGATAAGACAAGTTCACTAATGAATAGATGAAATAAACGCGGTACATTCGTTAAAGTCGCATTATACTACTGGCGGTCATGGGTCAAGGTATCTGAACAATTTGACAGTTTGCATTAAAAATTTAATTAACACATTTATTTTCTATATTTTAACAGTTGTTCTAATTTAAGGAAAAAAAAAAGTATCAAAAAACAAAAATTTAATACGAATGCGTGGATATGCTATTACTTGTTACAAATAAATGACTGAGTTTGACGGCGCTAGTTGTTAATAATATTCGTTGTATGTAATAAAGCATAAAATAATTTTCATGCGTAGTTTCGTATAAAATCACTGCAGGTTTTAATATTTCGCAGAGGAGTGCGGACGGAGGTGGGAGGGAAGACAACAGCAGAAGGTTATCAATGTTGATAAGAGCTCATCCATCATTCAGCGTATCTATTACAATGCTTCGAGACATCGTCGTGTAAGGAATATTTTGAATTCTCGGAGCATCTATCAAAATAATATCTTCTAAATAATGTTAGAATAGCAAATTTCATTGATACATATTATTTATTTATTTACTTTATGTTCAAACAAATTAAAACTTATTCGAATTATAAATTAATAATATTTTTAAGCAAATATAACATAATGATTCTTATAAATGTCCAAATGTCCCAAATATATGAATCACGATTATTCGAACGCAATGGTAATAAAAATAAAATATTAGATAATTGATGATTACTTTTCATAATATAAGTAAAAAATAATAATACAACAGATAACAAATGTACATAACTTTTTATCTTATCTGTAAAACTATCAACGTAAGAGCGTAATTTATAATCGATTATTATCATTATAAATAATCAGCAAAAACAACAAAGTTTGAGGCGTGAAGGATAATTTGCTTTTATGCTTCAATAACTAAATAGACATTTACATAATTTACTAAACAAATAATAATGACTTATTATTTATTATAAAGATTTGTTATATATGTTATGTAACTTTTATATATTAATGTAAAATCTTTTATATTAATAAGTTCGGAAGGATATAAGTTGAGACATATCATTAAGCTGAATTTATTTATCCTATTTCTGTTATATGATAATATACATTCTATTTAGGCCAGTGGTTTCAGATTTATTATATGATATTTGAATAAACACATATTAAAGACGCTACGCGTAACGTGTATTAACCGTGTACGGTAACGTGTATTAAAGGAGACCAGTAGCATTGTCGCGATATCGATTATAATCAAAATATTTTTATGATATATATATTAAATATATATTTTTTTGGTAATTAATCTGCAATACTTATGTATGATTGTCAGAGTATTCAAGTAACGTATAGTTGAAATTTAAGTTTAAAGTTGTAGTAATTTAAAGTATTTCGCCTACTTTTCACGAAAAATGAGATAAAATAACATAAAAAGAGGATTAAATATAATATCATTCAATGACTTCAAATGGCTAACTATAAACTTCATAGAGACATTCAGAGAGAAGAAAATGTTTTGCGGGATATTGCTTTTAAAGGGAGCCCTTAATCTTTAACTCCAACTAATCAACTTTCTCCATTATTTGTCTTATTCGCCCACCAAAAGATAGTCATATATGGAATTAGAAAAACGTATCGCGATAAAAAGGCGGTAATATATATTGGTTATCTTAGCCGTGGTTAATTATAATAATGTACATAGGCACGTAGATACTTGTAGTCACTTTGTAAATTCTTACAAAAATATTTCTTAATATAAGTCGCGTTGGAAATATTCTCAACGCAAACAAATTTATGAATGAATGTTTTCGTATACACAAACTGTCAATGAATCTAGACATAACCGGAAGTCGAAATCAAGAGGTGATAAATATACAGAGTTAATGTGCAAAAATGCTTAAGTATTCCACGTGAACACTGTGAGATTGTTCGAGCCTCCCGTACTTACGCAATAACTCGTGACTGCTATAACGACTACCTCGAATAAAATACGACACAACTCTTATCACTTAATCAAACAATTTATACCTTTCTCCCTCACAAATAAAGTTGCAATTCGAATGTCGCTAAATTTTAACTCTTCCTTATTTGAAATGAATACTAACACGCTTTTTCCTGTACTTTTTGTATGTATTATCAGTCCATTATTCGGTGCAGCCACATAGTTTAAATATTTGGTAAATTTCCATAAGACATGTAGATATTTTGTATAACAAATAACATAATTGTGAATTTAATTATCTTATATAATACGCTTAATTATGCTAAATAGGAATAATTTAAAATATATTAATATTTATGTTTTATTGTTACACAGTAAAACGTGAAAAAAATAATTACATAATATTACGTTTAATTAAAAATAAAAACATTTGCATAGAAAGGTATATTGTAGGCAGTAATCAGTTCAATAACGTCAAACGCAAAAAAAAAATCATTCAAACACGCACGTCTTGAAGAACCCACGAAGTTGGACTCGCACTGGCGCAAAAAAGCGTCTACACAACACACACACAGGAGCAAAAACATCACAGATGTGCTCACACGCAGCGGGGAAAAAAGCAACCCGCGACTCTTGATCTTGTCTTTGCTCAACATGTTTTGCTAGCGTGTAATATAAAATTCATTTCTTTCTTTTTGCGTTCATGAAATTGTTCAACGCTAACCGATCGTTGCCATATTTCATACAAGTTTATAAAAAGGCATTATTTTTCAGATATTTATTTCTTGAAAACTCAATTCCTATGATCTCTAGAGCCCGTTTTCTCTCTGCTTTTTCTTTATTATTCAAAATAAATAATCAAGTCGCATTTTCTGCAAGAACCTGCGCAATTAAACCTTTATTGTCGTAATCCTTTGCTTTTAAACTGGTTTAATTAATAGCTTGCAAGATTTAAAGATGGCGAGATTATATTTAAGTTTTTCTTAATTACAAATGACATTGTTGAATAATAACAAAATTAAGCAAAGTAAATAGTACTGTTGATATTACAATATCGGTGCTTATTAGATTTGATTTGTCAACAATAAGCAAATTATTAGTAGTAAGTAAATATTTATCGTACATTTCTTTAGTTATATTTTTGTTTTTAAATTTACTTATCTAACGATTTTATATTTGTCCTTTGACGAAACCTGTTTGACGATATTCAATAATACATTTTTTGTTTTAATGATTCAGAATTATTTTGAATATGTATCACAATAAATGTGGTAACTGTAACTGTAATTTTGTCCTGAAAAAAAAAAAAAATATAAACATTAAACAAGGTCGATAGTTTGTGGAATCAAAAATCTACTTCTGATGTATATGGTACTTAACGATGGTAAAGTTACTAAGTTTTATTGCCAACAACTTCTTAGTAGCATAGTACAGTTTGGAAAAGCGAGTAAAGCCGCTGGTCCGCCTGATGCGCCTGAACTCACTAATGACACATAGCGTTATGGGAGTACAGGTGCACCCACCTATGTTTGAGCACACACTTGTATGCAATATCTTCTGTAACCAAAATCGTTTAGAAGGACATCATAATCAGGTATTTAATGAACGAAATGCTATAGTTATATTTTATTTATCAATCGTACCAGTGATTATTTACAAGGATAATAGTAGGCTAAGAAATTGATATGTTTAATATACATTGTTTAGTTTATCGAGGTTCGGTTATAATTTGATTTAGAAAACATTGCATTGTAATTTGTTAATAGGTTAGTTACAGAACCGTTTGTCATACTAGTTCGCACCGGATTCCACATATAAACCTAATTGAAGCGAATACTTCCCTACAATAAACGCTAACACAAGTACCATCAATTGCTGAAGACTCCGTAGCACTTCATACATAAATAACCGCATTATATAATATCGCTATTAATCCCTTACTAATACTGTAAAAATGATAATAGTTTAAAAAGAAGTTAATTATATTACATAGAGTATTTACATTCTGTGTTGTAGGGCAGGTCATGGCTGAATGCGTAAGCGCAAACGGATGTGCATATGATAAATTATTATCTTAATTTAATTATTTGTTTTCAACTAGAGTGACATTCAGTTTAGTTTATATTTCATGTTGAGACTGAAATAAAAATAATTACTTATATTAAACGTCTCCAGTAAGTGTTTGTTCAATTTGCTTTTATGTTTTGTGGATCTTGGTATTATTTTATATTTAATATTTAAATATTTTATATCACTACTTTTTATATGACTGATAATTATCACGTTATAGTATAGTATAGTTGTCTGGCTGCTACACGAGTACCAGGCGAGCAACGGATCGCAGTGGTATCACGTTACGCGGTGGCTGTTGACACCAGCGCCTGATTAATATTTATGATACGACTGAGCATCTCGCATGGCCGGTTTGTTCGTTCGATGCGAATTAACTCTGTCCCGCTCACACCCACGCCCACATCATTACGACCGACGGAGAAAACATTCGCGACTCATACACTAACCGCTTTTTCAAACATACGTGTGTGAGTAAGTGCGAATGAGAATCCCAAATCTTCTTAATTTTTGTACAGTTTTGTTTTTGCTTTCAGTTTTATAAGTTAAAACGAGTCTTGAAGGTCACGATCAAAATATTACAAATGTTTAGTTCAAAAAGTCTTTAATAAAAATAAATATTTAATATTCTATTCATTAATTGTTTTTATATTTTTTAAATGAATCAAAATATGTTTGTAATTTCTGAAAAAAAAAACATAGTTTTGTTAGGATGTGTGCATTAGGAAGGGCAGAATGCCTCGAACCTGACCGTATCGAGGTGACCTAACCGGACAGACTTGACTGACACATTACAAATCTGCAACCTATATTACCAATATAAATGTGGCTTCTAGAGTAGGACGGACGGCGCAATACACTTTTCGCTTTAAGTATTTACGAAACAATTTATTTAATTAATATAATCATTTTCCTGGTAAGTCCAGTGTGGAATATTGACTACCAGAATTTCCTCAGAAAATTTGTTTAACATAAATCTAAAACAACGAGAACTCTATCCTAGTAAATTACTCATTACATAGTATTAGTCATTTAATTGTATAATTAAAGTTGTTTTTGATTATTTATGTTGGAGTTAATATCTGTTTTTGTTTCCAGATCTTTCTGTTCCAGTTATTTGTTTTGCGTACAAATAAATATTGCAATATATAAATTTCATATAAGAAAATGTTTGTTTAAAATAATCTTATTAGAATCTAATTGAGAAAAAAGTTACGTTGATATTATTATATTAAGAAGTCCATTAGCGTTGTTTGTCTGAATATTTTCCGTGAGCTCGTGTGCCTCCAGCGCCGGCCGGCATTCGGAACAGTGCCTCAAGGTCACGTTATCAAGCTGTCGCCAGCCGAACCTAACAACGCTACTGTCAGATACGCGCTCCGCAATAATTACCTACACATGCACTACTACTATTAACTCCTTGCGCTCGGCTAATTTATCAACAATTACGCGACACTAGCATGACCGTTTTACAGGAACTCGGCAATCTGGACCTCTGCAATCTTTATGACTAAGTAGGTCTAAGTGTATTGCGTACTCTTTCTTCTGACCACCAATACCGCAATATCGTCTCAAATCAAATTAGCGGCATGTTTACATTTTATAAATAGAGTGCGTTCACGTGGCGCCGCTGCAAGATAAGCGTCCAATGACTCGTTTTGCATTACTTACCGTACGCTGTTAACATCCTCCGTGGCAGAAATCTGATTTCTCCGTCACACTGACACTTGAGCGGGAACTAAAGCACTCACAACAGGCGCACTAAGTTCAGCGGCACACGCGAGGACTGCACGGCGCGACACCCACGACTAGAATGCGGGCGAAACGAATGCGGGGCGCGGGGGCGGAGGACGACAGCGACACACGGCTCATACGAAGGCGCGGCGACTAGGACTGCGGCCGGGCAACAGAGCAATCCCCCCCATTGGTTGGACGAGGAGTGACGTCACGTAAAGCGACCAATGGCCACGAGACGAGAACTTCTCGAAACGATCACCAGTGGCGCTACTGTTTACGAACTCGCCCGCCCTACAGAGCTTTCTTCAGCTTGGGCGTATGCTTTACCGGGCGGCAAACGCTGATAAAATGTCATAATGAAATTAATATGCGCAACAAATGTCATTATCAATAAATTGTAGACAATTAACTATTCATAAGTGAGCACTAACATTTGAAAGCACCTACCAAAGCAATACCGATCAGTAGTTTCGACGTTACTTGTTGGGCAGTTGCCAGATAAGGTGAATATACCTATGCCGTAGATAAACACAACGATAAATCACTAATGAAAGCAAATTGATGGTGTCATCGGAAATAAAAATGATGTAGCAACAGACACATATATTTTTATAATTCTTGTTTCTTATACAATTGAAATACATAAATAATACAAACTCTCTTAAAAACATTTAGAGTTATTGCGATTCTTAAATAATGAACATAGCAAATACTTCAATTAAAGAGAAAAAAATCTGTACCAAAAGCTTCGTCATTAGAGTGTGCTGTAAACAAAACCCTCAGCCGTGCCCGAGGGAGCGACAGCTGTCCCCAAGCCTCAGTGTTGCCATTAAACACCCACGGTAGATTTCATAACACTATTTCAAACTAAAAAAGATCTTAATCCTTTATATTTTAAAGTCACTTTTCCAAACGTAGTTCTTTCAAACTTCTTAAGGGCATCATGAAATACGTGATTGAAAAAGAACTCTTATCGTTAATACATATAATGACAAATATTTCCTTTTGATGCTGAAAAAGTATTAAAGTTTTTTTAAGAACATGCATATATGAGGTAAGTTTGGTGTTTAAAAGAGACTAGTTAAGGTTTGCATGTTAAAATTTTGCTGATGAGTAATTACAGTCGCTCTAGATACGCGTACAGAATTTAACAAAATTATCACTCCCGTCTACCCAGGGCAACGAGGTGCCATTAAAACGTAAATTGTCTTACCATAAGCATACCATAACAGCCTGTGAATGTCCCACTGCTTGGCTAAAGGCCTCCTCTCCCTTTTTTTGAGGAGAAGGTTTGGAGCTTATTGGTGGAATAAGCTCCAAACCTTCTCCTGCTTCAGGGCGGGTTGGTGGAATACACGTGTGGTAGAATTTCAGTGAAATTAGACACATCCTCACGATTTTTTCCTTCACAGTAAAGCACGAGATGAATTATAATCACAAATTAAGCACATGTGCACAAATTAAGTGATGCTTGCCCGGGTTCAAATCCGATCATCGGTTAAGATTCACGCGTTCTTACCACTGGGCCATCTCGGCTTTCAAACCATACGCACAAATACTTCGTATTATTGAGTTTCTTGTGAGGCCAGTAATTCAATGTTATAAGCAATTTTGTTGTCTATTTTTTCCGGTATATTTAAGTAGGAACTATCAATGAATTAAAAAAATACTCAGTATACAGCCTCTTTGTAAATAAGTCATTCGTATATATTTTTTTTATTTTTTTTAATAAATAGTAACTTAACGTTGTCATATAATATATTAAATAACAATTTCAGTTGAACCGTCCATTATTAGGTACGAGTAATATGAGATTTTTATTCATTTTGCTTTTGATGATAAAAAGTTACACATTCTTTAATATAGTGTTCTTATATAAAAACGATCAATTTTGATGTCTCAAGAATTTCGTGCGGCAACTATTTATTATTAGAATATTATTACAACATATAATATGTTAAACTGTACATATAATCATTGCCAAAACATAAAGATAAATAAATATTTTTTATTGTTATTGGTTATAAAGGTTTATCTTCTGTTGTCGAAGCATATGAAAACGTAAATTATATAATTGTAACACTAAAGTAATACTCACTTTAAATGTCACATTAATAGATTTATTCGTATTTTAAATTTGTCGATAATTGAAAGGTCATCGACCTGGGTGTTCATTTTTTGTTTTTATTCAATGTGCGAAATTCAAGTCTCTTGTATATTTGTTTTTTCCTATTATTATTAATTGTTTGAACCGTACTTAAACCGCAGAGTTGGGAGAGGAAAAACATATTGTTTTCTGTAAATTCGCACCGATGAAAAAGTTACAAAATTTTCTTGATTTGCTTCGAATTAAAATTTTGCCGAAAATATAACTTTTTTCCTGTTTTTTTTTTGAATAGGGGTGAATAACTTCAAAAATATGTAATGTTATTTTTTCATGAGCTTATTTTAACATAAAGTACAACGAAACTGAAGTCATAGCAGAACATATTTTCTGACGGACACATACACATACTGTGAGTATTTACACACACATTTAATTATATTTTCTATCATACAATTAGTAGCATCATTAACTGTTGTTGTGTGCTTAACTTAGATTATGCAACTAATGTATATTTCTTAATGAATGTAGAAGTGTTATGGAAGAGCGGCTTTTGTCACAAGAACCAATAGAATTACTAGTAGCTTACCAAATTAACTCCAATGTCAGTATAGAGATGATTTATGAATGTGATTTTTTTTATAAACATATTATATTTGTCTAAAAAAAAATTCCAAGAGCGCGCTTTCAAACGCTTACGTATCATCGATTGACAAGATTAACCTAAAACTATTAACATACAATTTTATTAATCTTCTCTAATACTTTTAATACTTCTTTTAACTTAGAATATACTAATACTGCCCGTATTACCCTTATCATAAATCTGTCAAACTATAATGTCAGTTGATCCTTAAAAGGCGAATTAATGTGAAGTTACATTTTGTTCCCCTAATAAAGCGTTAACGTATTTATTCGTAACAAGAAAACGAATTGTAATATATATATTTTAAACGTAGTTCCAAATATTCGTCTTTTAGTATTCTTTTTGACCTCAAAACCTCTAAGATTATAATATAAAATATAAAAGTAATTAAATAATAAAATAAAAGTCTTCTTTAAGTTACACGATTGAAAGCTCAAAATTATTTCATAGCAACAATATTTAGTTAAATACAATTTCCAATTTCTATCAAATAATAGTTTAACTTAAATAAATAAAAATAACATTTAAATATTTATAGTTAAATCATCATTCGCGTATGAATATGTAATTTTATTATTCACTCGTAGATATACAGGAACAGATTTTGTTCACGATATATCAAAATATACATATATATTTTAGTTCGTTTTCAGCGCTACACGTTTATTTAATCACAAAAATTTGTATGACCATAATTATTTTTCTTGGTGTGACAAAAGACGGATTAATTCGATCACTTGAAGAGTGAAGCCCTGACTTTAATTCTCGCAAAATGCTTGTATACTTTTTAACATTAGAATATCAGCTCTTCTGCAAGTTTCAAGTCAATATATGTCATAGCTTAAGTGGTGTGGTACTTTTATATTTACATTATTAAAATAAAGTACTGAAGCTTAATAACTAACACAAAATTTTAATATCTTATTAATTAAATTAATTCTGTATTCATAATTCCGTATTCCTTATAAATCATTAAACAAAACTTCAGACATCTTTCGTTACAAAAGAAAACCCATACGTCTAACAGTTAACTCCGTAATCTGAACACAGGAATCCGTGTGTGGGTCTATTTTTGAACTCCCCTCGGCGCGTGCGCACAGCAGGAATTACCGGGAGTTTAATGCACTGAAATCGTTTAAATGGATGCGGCTTAAGCCGTGTAACAATAAAATATGCTGAAGTGGAAAACTGGAGTGCCGGTACCAGTTACATGCCTTTTATTTTATTATTATTGGTGTTTCTAGTACATACTATGAACATATTTAATAATGACTAAAATCGCTTTAAAGTGTGAATATTCCAGCTGGGGTAAGACATTTCTTTTAAATAGGGTTTAGAGCTTATTCCACGCTGCTCCAATGCGAGTTAATCGATACACATGTGATAGAATTTCAGTGGAATTGAGCATATGAATACGTTCCATCCCAGCTCGAAATCGCTGGACAAGAATTTTTCAAATAAACTAATAAAATCGAGTACATGTTAAAGTGAGACAATGGTTTTGATAAAAACTCATTGATTGAACAATAAGCGTTTTTCTCGTTACTTAATAATAAACTAACATGAATACATACTTAATATTAGTAAGGATTGTATGCAAATCGCAAGATCCTCTTTGCTTGTGTACCGCATTATCAATAATATACTAGCAACTCCCACTACCTTAGGGGATGTTTTTAAAAATTCAGTCAAAAATAAAACTATGCTGTTGATACAATTAGTATCAAGCGCACCGACAACGTCGCCCTTACTGAACTAGCCAATAAAGTCATTTTTTTATTATGTAATACAAAATATATCTTTAAATATCTCTAAAGAGTTAAGGCTAAATTACTTGTGATGAATTTATTTCATTCATTCTCTCATCATCATCATCATATCAGCCGGAAGATGTCCACTGCTGGACAATCCCAAGGATTTCCACATAGTTTAGTCATTATTTATGTGCTTGCTGTGGTCTCATTTAATTGAAGGAGCACACATATTTTAAAACATTATTCCACGAATGTATTCGTAAGTGTGTATCCTTTGTTGGAGATCCCTAATAAAGAAATAAATAATACACTTTTTATTGTTCGTTTTTTTCTTTAATTATTTTAGTTTGTTATTATAACTTTTATTATTTTAATTTTATGGCATTTATTAATTAAAAGAAAAGGTTTAGATTTCTACTCCATATTTAAATTGTAAAGATGTGCGCATGTAAAAGCTTTTATTATCTATTTTGCTATTGCTTCGTTGTTGTTTTTAGATTTTTTTTGTAGCAAGTTATAATAATTTAAATTTAATAAACGTGTAGTGTTTGCTTTTAAATTGTTCTACAAATTTTGTAAATGTATTAGAATTGTATGTATTCTAAGAATGGCCAATATAAAAAACGCTTGCAAACCTATATAATAAATAATATTTAAATAATATATATATATTTAATTTACTTTGTAAGATGACGGAATGAATTTTATAAATCTACTTAAATAATATATTGTTTTGATTTGGTGGAATTTGCACTTGTCGGAAGAAATACTGATACATGTAAATAGATCCGTCTTTATTACTTTTTCAATAAGCTTTCTGAGCACTCGAATAAGAATAAGAGTATTATAAAAAATATGGAGATGGACGGGTTGGATGAGCGGGTAACACCGCTCATAGACATTGGCGGCGTAAAAAATGTTAACCGTTCCTTACATCGACAAAGCTTGTTGTGAATGTAGTTACACTGGCTGTTTGGTGGTAGAATTTCTGATGAATGGGCAACTTTACCATCAAGTAACATTAACATTTACTGGTATAATTTTAATTTGAATCGGCCTACCAAGAGTCATCTTCAATTGATATCCAACCTTGCTTAAATAAACTAGGCTACAGGCCTACCAAAGAAAAGGTTTTGAAGCTTACACCACCAGGCTGCCCCAACGTGGTTCGGTGGAAAAAGATGTCATTTTTAAATCATAGCTCTACGAGAATAGCGATTTCCATAAACTACAATCCCACTTATCCAGCAATTTTTTCCGATTTGGTAAAGAGCTTTATTAGAGTGTCATGTTTAATTTTCATCATTATTGAAATTTTCTTTTTTCTTGAATGATTACTTATAAACGATCAACGTTATTGAGTTAAAAATGGTTTATACATATTTCAAACGAACTCCTAATAATGAACAAACGGCTAATCTACTAACACGCTGTTCATCTGTCAATAATTTCGTTGTCAATTGATTATTAAAAATATCTCAATCACCAGTGGTTTACATAAATTTGATTAAAATGTGTTGTAGTGACCAAAAATTAATTAATTATTCTTTAAAAAAGTATAATGTTACGAATATTGGTTTAGTTTCAATGAATAAAATATTGTTTTATTCACATATTATTATATTATTCACACACAAATAACACATTTTACTCCAAAACAACAATTTCAATATGTTGCGCATTATGCTAACCTTTCGACTGTCACATCGGAGTCTCCCACAAGGTAACAAAATAATCCCTGAAGGTATTGAATACATTATCATTAAAATACGTTGTTCACCTTATTATTTTAAAAATAAGGTTTATTTTGCTTAATAGAATGTATGGACATAAGTTGTTAACATTGAATAGTTTTTTGTCTTAGACCCACGTGGTGCACCACATGTTTAGGAACATCTCATCCCACTACAATCCGGGAGATAACGTATATTAGATAAGCTTATAGTTTTCTTATTAATGTTTTTTTTGAATTGCAATATTATTATACAAGTAGCTCAAATAATTCATATCTTGGGCTAATCTCTTTAGAAGAAAATAATTCAAAATTAATTAAAAGATCTAATATAAATTATTTTTTGTTTTAAAAGTTTTATGGTAAAATTTTGTGCGAATTAAATAAGAAATGAGATTTTTCTTAATTTATGAATTTAATGCTTTAAAACTTACTTTTTTGTGATACCATGGAGACAGTTAAAGAAGCAATATGAATATTATAACTCGAATATTATGAAAAAAAACCTTTTTTTTATTCTGCTGTACACTACATAAAATATTTAAATACCAGTCTTTGATCTATTAACAATATTAGCAATATTTTTCATATTAACAAAAATATAGGTTTTGTAGTATCCAGTGTAGCTGAATAAAGTAACTATTTAAAAAGCGTATTAATTCCAAATTATTTATAATTATTTATTCATATGGAGTAAATGATAAGTAAATAAAATATGACAAAAGCCAATGAATCAGAAATTCTCATGAAGACGGCAGAGCCACATGTGCCACACATTTGTAACGTCCTCCCTCAGCGCACGTAACCTCACCCCCTCTAAGGGAACCACTGAAAAAATTGGACCAGCGTACAAAAAATTGCACCTTTATTACAACGACATAAGGTATATTTAATATCTGCTATTTAGGTACGGCGCATATTAAAATATCATGTGTAAGGGACATATTTTTTTTCTTGGAAATTAATTCTTAAGTTCAATGACCTTTCTATCGTCTTAGCAATTTTGTTTTTGAAATAAATTTCAATATTTCTTAACAATTAATACACATATGTTAATTAATCAAACATCATTATCAAAAAAAAGTAACAAGTACGATATAATTATTTATATTAGATATTATATTAGATAGATATAAGGAAACTTATTTTTGAATATCATAGAAATAACCAATTTCTTAACACATAATAACTTTTGAATGTATAATCATGCAAATATCATAAAGAAATAGAGTTTTTTTTGCATAGCAAGATAGACATATAAAAAATAAATCATCTGTCAACTTTCGATAGATTTACAGATAAGATAAATATTTCAAGGATATATAGACTTATTTTTCTTTTATTCTCTGATAATATTAGTATATGTGAACACGCGCCATGACTACCATGTGGTTGCTTATAAGCACATGTAGTGCAATTATTTGTGGTGTTTTAAGTCAAGATAATAATATTTATTTACCTAAAGTTAATATTTCTCAAGGAACTGTTGTTGGCTCCGTATCTACTGATGACAGTTATTTTGAATTTTACGGTATCCCATACGCTGACTCGACGTCTGGTACCAATAGATTTAAGGTTTTTATAGTTGTCTTGATTCTTTTAGTTAATATTTTGAATGAAATAAATTATAAATATACTTTTTTTACATTGTCATCTCATGATTGTTTCTAAATATTAAAATTTCAATAATTTTTAGGCACCATCAGCACCGCCATTATTCGAAGATGAGTTCATAGCTAATCGTAAAGATATAAAATGTATCAAAGCTTCAGGCATGGGTTATGAAGGAACCGAAGATTGTTTGACGATAAACGTTTTTACTCCGACACTCAATAATTCTAGGCAATTGCCAGTAATGGTGTGGATAAAAGGCAAGGAATTTGATAATGCTAATGATGCAGAACTATCATTCAAAAGATTCTTGGAAAAAGATATTATAATTGTAAATATAAACTACAGAGAGTCAATTTTAGGATTCTTATGTCTGGGAACTGAAAGTGCTCCGGGAAACGCTGGTCTAAAAGACATAATAGCAGGATTAAAATGGATTCAAAATAATATTGCTGCATTTGGTGGAAATCCTGATAATGTTAGTTTATTTGGACATGGTAGCGGTGCTGCTGCAGTAGATTTAATTACACTTACCCCATCAGCTGAAGGTCTTGTCCATAAAGCAATTTCACAAAGTGGAACAGCTATGGCTCCTTGGGCTGTAACTCGTAATAATTTACGATATGCTATCAATGTTGCTGAAGCTCTTGGTCATAAAATAAATGATTTAGATACATTATCTGATGTGTTTGCACGAACTAGCGTGGCAGCATTAATGGCTGTCATCAATGAACTAGATCTTACAGATAATTCACTAGCATTCGCCCCATGTATCGAAAGAAGTATAGATAATGTTGAACCTTTACTATTAATATCACCTTATCAAACAATAATGGAAGGTAAACAATTACAAATTCCTTTTATGACTGGTTTTGTGGATATCGAAGGAACACTGAGAGCAGAAAAAGTTTTAAAAAATGATTGGTTAGAGAGAATGAACACATCTTTTAAAGATTTCATCCAACCAGATTTAGAGTTCTTATCCGATGAACAAGAATTAGAAATAGCGCAGAAAATTCAAGATTTTTACTTCAGTAATGAATCAATCGACGATAATCATGTTAGTGATTTCTTAACATATCAAGGTGATACGATGATACTGATTTCTGCTATAAGAGAAGCTCGATTGCGAACAGCTTCTTCAAACTCGTCAGTATATCTTTATCAGTTTTCTTACAAGGGCGATTTAAGTGAAGCGCTTAATAGGCCATTGCCAATTGATGCTGCCGGACATGGAGAAGAACTAATTTACCTATTCAACAAAAATAATAATAGTGATATTAACACTTACGATCTAACTGTCAGTGAAATTTTAATAGAACGGTGGACTAACTTCGCTAAATATAGGTGAATTAACTAACAATTAATTTTATCATTAAAAAATATTATTTACATGTGCGTGAATTATACAAATAGTAAATATACACAGTTACAGTTTCTGATTCTAACGCTGTTCTGTGATCTTTTTCTTTTATTTTGTGTGAAATAAGGAAATTTATTATTATTAATGTTATTGATCTTCCTTTTCTTTACAGTATCCCGACAAGTGAAATATCTCAAGTGACGTGGCAACCATATACGTTTACTAACAGCAATTACTTACGTGTGCTTGATGACAGAGAAATAAATGAAAATGGAAATTCTAATTTCGAGTTGGATTTAATAAGTCCTCATCCTAACACTTTAGCTTTTTGGGACGCTATATATGCTCAACATTTTATTGATGCGAAAAGTAGATGGATTCTTAATGATAGAGCTGAAGAAGAAGACAACACTGAGGGTGAAGGAGACGACGGCAATGGTAACGGTGAAGAGGACAACGACACTGGCGGCGAAGAAGATAATGATTTAGATGGCGAAAATAATGAAGAAAATAAACCTGATGACAGTGCTCCTGACTCGGCATCAACAGCTGTAGGGTACACGTTTGCGATCATAACGCTATTTGCATTATTAGATAAATTTCACGCTATGCAAATACTGTCATAATAACTTACACGGTAGAATATATAGCTATTGTATAAGTTGTATGTAAGTTAAAATAAAACAGCTTATTTGGATTTTGCTAAGAAATCTGACTTAAGTAAAATATAGATATATTAAATTTATGAAAAAAAAAAGAAATATGTTATGTTAGATATGTATTCACTTTTATTTTCATCAGATAAATTTATTATCTCGATGTATTTGTGTGTATATCTTATCGAAATTTTCGAGAGGATGGTCTTGATGGAAGAAAATTGCATTACTTAATAGTAATACAATAAAAACGTTTTAATACCCGTGACATGTTTCAAGATTCGATATAAAAACATGAGTCGGAAATGACAATAAATAATAAATTTAAATGTTTCTTTGGACACACTAATCTTATGTAATTTCAACTTAGCTACATATAGTATATAAAAATCATTACATTGAATATATTTCATTTGAAAAAGAATAAAGAAAAACATTTTTTTTTAAAACTTAACATTATCCAACAATATAAATAAATCATAGAATACTCTTGTCACAAATTGTAAGCGAAATTCACAATACGAAATAATAAAAAACGTCTGAGAAGCTATAAAATTTTATCTTATTTTGATCCACAAATATTTCATGTATATAAACTTTACATTTTTTCTTCTTATAATATATACTTTAAACAAATAATATTTACTTTTTCTTCTTTACTTCAATTCTTTTCGTCGTTATCCATAAATAAATTTCCACTGATGAACTTCAAATGAGAAAATATATTAAATTGTACGACTACTATGATTTTCCAGGGGCTAATATAAATGAAGCCAGTAGATTGGTATAGAACGAGCATATTTTTCTGGCGCTTCTTTCTTTTTAGAAGAAAAATATTAGCAATGTCCGTTATTTAAGGAATTACTAATATTTCTATTTACCTCTTCAATTAAGCGTATAGCCTGTGGTAGAAGTGGGGGTGACAATAGCTCAAGGGGTCAGAAATGAACCTGCGAGTTTTACGTCGCTAGGTGGCCCGTAATCCATTGCATTTTGACGCTTCGAAGTACACTTCAAGTGCCTAGTCCCCTGGAACGGGAAGCTATGTTATGTCTGCTACCTAATCTCGGGGGATTGAGTGTGGAAGTTCGACATCTCTATGCTCGTGTCATACAATTTCTCCGCAAAGAACGGTATACAAGCAAATGTCTCGTCGTAAAATCCCAGTTTTAGTGGGTATTCCGCCACTGTTCCTAAATAACCTGCTCATCTTAGATGGACTACGTATGCTACGACTATGCACTGCATGGAGTAGTGCATGCTATACCGGGAAGGTTACCCTGTTTGCGTAACTGTTTTTTTGTAATAAAGCTAAAATGTATTTACAGTAAAGGTGTAAATTAGCGTGTTAAATGTCGGTGCATGAAAGTTCAAAGGGCTTGCGAGGCTTGTGTCAGCCGCGGAGGTTGGAAGGTCAGGTACGCGTTATGCTAATACCTATGCACTTGTTAGCTGAATGTCGTGCAAACTTAATTATACTGACCTTGATCGTGCACGATCCCTTGTGCCTACTCCTTTAAACATATAATACACGATACACAAAGTATGTACGCATATATATTTTTTCTAACTGTCCATTTGTCTTGACTGTTTTTGAACAATTCACGTGGAAACCAAAAGCTTTTTTATTTATAGAATAGGAAGGTGGGCAAGCATATGGGCTACTTAAAGGTAAGTGGTCACCAACGCCCTTAGACATTGACATTGTAAGAAATGTCAACCATCGCTTACATAGCCAATGCGCCACCAACCTTGGGAACTAAGATTTTATGTCCCTTGTGCCTGTAATTACACTGGCTCACTCACCCTTCAAACCAGAACACAACAATATCAAGTATTGCTGTTTTGCGGTAGAATATCTGATGAGTGGGTGGTACCTACCCAGACGAGCTTTTCAACCCACGAAATTTCAATTTCAGTCGTTGAATTTCAAATTGAATTTTATTTCATCCCCAGGAATACTTCTGGTTGCATCACTTTATCGATTGTTTATTACAGAACAATATAAACCCATTTTATTAAGCACTCATTAGGAATGTTTACCAGAGTCGCCGATGTTGGCAGTAAAACTTATAGGGGAAGCCATAAAAACTGCAAAACTGCAAATTTAATATATCGTTGAAATGCAGCTGCGTTTGATCGTTAACATACGACTAAACAAATTAAAGGGTATGTTAGGTTTTCTCTTAATATACCAATTTAGTATGAAAAATATTTGAGTTAATTATGTCATATAAAATTTACTGAAAACTCTATAATTATGCATATTTTGTTTTTAAATAATTATTTTATTCATTATATTGCAATTTTTATTTCATCAAAGTTACAATTTCAAATTAATGTTTTTTTTTCGTTTAAATATGTTTATTACAAATCTCGATACTGCGCAAAATAAATTGTATAAATCTTGTTAATGAAATAATTATAAGCATACTCTTATTAAAATTATTGTTGTATTTATTGACAAGTAAATAAAGAAGGGCTTAAACAGCTACCTTAGATTGTATGTCACAGTTTACGTAATAGACAGAATTAAATGCTATTATTTCAAAATTTGATTCTGTCAATATTTAACACACGTGTCTATGCACATATGCTAGAGCAAGTTTAGTCATACTTCGAGAGCACAAAACATAGGTTTACTGTTATTTGTATTTTGTGTCTTTATGGGCTCACCAACAATAATATTATAAAATGTATATTAACTATCATAAATATAATAAATCTTCATAAAATTAACGTTACATGCTACGTTATTATTGTTTTGTATTGTTATTACATTACGTAAGAGCTATGCATTATAAATTCTGTTATTTTATTTCAATAAAAAATTGTATATGCGAAGAAAAGCAATACATATTGGAGTTGATATTAAACAAAGCTAGAAATGGTATGGCATGAAAATTTTACATTCCCAATATGTATGGTTAAATAATAATAAGAATAAAAAAAAAAAAAAACAAGTAATCGTGATGTGATTTTATTAGTACCGAAATAAGCTTAATAGCCTTATACTGTTCATTAGTCATTTAATATAAGTAGGTAAGTATACATGGACGGTGCATTTGGTTGAAATTGCCTTACACACGTGCTGTTTGAGATTTTTAACGTTACTCTTTCATTCAGAAATATTAGTACGGACGTGACTTATCTCGTTTATTGTTTTTGAAATGTATTATTTATTTGACGTATTGTATAGCTATTTAAAACTAACTATTAACAGTGCTTAGACTTTACTTTTAATTAATTAAATCGATGTTTTAGTAGATTCGTTATATGTGTAGTATAGGTTGGAACTTCGATTCCAGAATTAGGCTATAACAACTTAATGTTTTTAATGACTGGTGGTCATTAAAAGGAAGGTGGTGCTGTTATATTCTTATACCTCTGTAAATCTGATATGTCGAGGGTCACGAATCTGATCTCCCTGAGATATTATGGAGTGGCCAACCCATCAAATTATAAGAATGAAGGAATGTATTGGACCCCTGTGTCTACGTTCACAGGCCTCCACTATAATGTTTGTCTAGTATGATTTGATTTAGTACTTATGTTTAACCTGACCTGGTTAAACATTGGTTCTTAAGTACAGATATATATGTATCATATTTAAAGATGTATTATGCTAGTACATAATATCAATTAATTTTTATTTCTCGTTTATTTTATCACCAAAAAATAATATTACATATTTCATACATTATGTACTGTCATTATAAATATACAGCAGCAGAAGCTAACGAGTACCCTTTTTTTTATATTCCCTACGTATAATAGAAACTTTTTTTTTAAATATAAGAGTGTAACGATCAGTTTGACTTTTAAATTTTAATAAAATAAACTTGTTATTTACGGTTATTTTTTTAGTATCATGTCCACACTTTTCCACGTACGCACCGTTCCGTCTATAGACGCCCGTGCCGCAGCCGCCTCTTGCGGGCCATGTGGCACATCCTGCCATGTTCAGGTTACACTGAGTGACGAATGCACCGTGTTTTGAATGTACGTATGTACTCAGCTTAACTAATCAGTGCGTGTGATTTTGTTCAATTGTAAATTTCTTTAAATTAAAGAAACCATGTATCAAAGAAGCAGTAATTTGCCAGAGTGCAACTTGAATTGTAATATTTTGTATGTGGAACTAAAATTTGTAGCACTCCAAGTGTATTGATACTCAGGTAAGGTAACGCCTTCCTTATCTCAGTATGCTAATAAATCTTGTAACCTTAAGTCAAGCAACTGACCAGGTAGATCATTCTTTTTTACGAGATTTTACGATAAATTTTGTTTAAGCGGCAATTAAAATTAAATAAGATACATATGAGTAGAAAAAGTATTAATACTTTATTGTAATTAACGGCTTAAAAAAACTTACATTTCTTATTCTTTTCTTCCTACTATTTATTTTTCTAACTGACCAGGGTCTGCTGCTTTTTAAGATACAACATATTATCGTAAAAAAATTGAATAAAATAAATTAGCCATTTTAATTTTTTTTTTTTTTTTGGTTTGTCCAAATTCAATAAAAATATTTATAAATTATTATAATTTATTAAAAGTTTATTGAGTTTTAACATACTTAATAAACAAGTAACAGAGTACAGTATGTATATAAACTCTATAAATATAATCTAATCAATGAAAAACAACAAATGTTTTAGATTTTGTTCGTTCCCTTGATACATAGTACTTTATCGATTTATAAGTTATCGATACCGTTATATTCTATTCGAACTTCAAACATAATTTCAATGACAAAACATATTTACATGAAAATGAGAAACTATATCCTTAGAGATTCAACAATTCCTATATAATGCGGTTAGTATATTTGTATTATTTATACATGTAACGCAATTTGCATGTTGTACACTATTGAATAAAAATATTTTTATATACAATATAACGAACGGCTTAAAAATGTAGGTAGAAATATTTATTGGTTGCAGTTTGACTTCCGACCGATTAAAGTAAAAGTGATATCATTGTTTTTTTTTTTATAGAATAGGAAGGTGGACGAGCATATGGGCCACCTGATAGTAAGTGGTCACCAAACGCTCTTAGACATTGGCATTGTAAGAAATGTCAACCATCGCTTATAGCCAATGCGCCACCAACCTTGGGAACTAAGATTTTATGTCCCTCCCTTGTGCCTGTAATTACACTGGCTCACTCACCCTTCAAACCGGAACACAACAATATCAAGTATTGCTGTTTTGCGGTAGAATATCTGATGAGTGGGTGGTACCTACCCAGACGAGCTTGCACAAAGCCCTACCTGTGGCATGTAGTGCATGATTGTGGTAATATCAATTCGATTTTAGCTTTTCCAATTAATTAATAAGTCAGATTAAATATTACAAATTTGTATATAAAGCGTTAGTGTTACTAAATATAAGTAAATTAATTTTTATGTACTTATATCGTATATATATAAATATAATTTTTTTTTATTTTGTTTTGTGTGTTATACTAATACTCCTTGATTTTGAGTTTATTACCGAATCTACATTCCGAAACAATGGTAGTTTTACTTTTAATATAATTCTGTAATTTGATGTTTTTATTTATATTAATTGCATTTATCAGCATTGAGCATTGAGAGTCATTCAATTATTGAGCAACCCACCAACAAAAACATTCCCTACGGAGGTCGGCGTTAGTAAGCTGTGAAAGTATATAAAATCCCATTTTTCATTGTCTTTCAAAATGCATTGTGCTTGCTCTAAACAAACAGAATTTGAACAAAGTGAATGATAAATTTAATAATCAAAACAGATAGAATGAAAAAATATTTATATAATTTATTTGGGTGAAATATATATTATAAACAAAGGAAACAAGATATGCATGATAAATTAAATTTGTAACAGTTAAAAATTAAATTCGATAGATATAGTTTTATAGATTTGTTTTGCCGTACTTGAGTAAGTTGTACAGGAATCGATACAACAATTATATTTCCGTAGGCGAATATGGAAGTTATCCTTGACCGGTTCTCTGAATATCCTGTCGAAAATACACTAATCGGAAATATACGAACTGATGTTAACTTATTAGATATTATATGTTGTATTAAAAAAATATAGAAACTATTTGGAAATGTTTTGAAAAGAAAAAAAAATCTTTATAAAAATGTTTTGTTTGGAAATTTTTAATATAATAAAAAAACGCTAAATAAATATGTGATGAAGAATAAAAATTAATTATTTTTATCTTTAAAGATATAAATCGACTTAAAACATGGATGTACTCTTCATTCAAAACTGACATAGCACTCGCTTCAAAAACAAAAAAATTTATACTGGAACATAAAAAATATATATATTGAGGCTAATACTAATTACTGTTTCTTTAAAAAAAAACGGTGGTTTAAAAACAGTCCATATTTTAATTTTTATAAAAATTAAATTGTTAAGCTATAAAACACAACCGTCGTTGTAGAACCCAATCTAGACGGAATTTTTCATAGTTTTTCGAACTGTCAAACCGTCAAACACTGAAAAATGCTTTGAACAGCCAGACCGCTGAATTATATAACGCTCATGCTCGATATGCTTTTAGAGAAATGAACTGTTTGTCTGAAGTAACTTCTGGAGCTTAATACGTCTTAGCTTCTGTGATACGATGGCTGAGTAATTGCTACTATATTGAGAACAATTTGAATCAATGATCTGAGGGATTATTGCAACTTTATAGATAAGTGCTTCTAAGAGTAATAGTTGAAGTATTTCTGGTTATTAATCGGATGTTTCAAACCTATAGTATTTCATAAAATCTGCATTGAATCAAAGTATGATGTTTAATTCAAAGTTTGATACTTTCACTAATATGTTGAAAAATTTTTGTTGACATTTAAGTCAAAAAAATGTATAAATTGTTTACATTTGATACTATGGTATTGGAGATAATATGGTACACAAGTAGCAAGTAGTGGGTACAAACAAAAATGCACTCTCCAATGCTGTGTCTTTTTCTTCGAAATTCAAATCAGTAATGACAGAAAGAGAGAAATATATGTTTAAAAAATCATCCTCTAAACAACGTTTATTAGTAAGGTCCTTGATGTACAGCAAAAATATTGATATTTATAAGAAATTATATTCTTTGATTATTCAAACAATCTTTAGAAATAATTTACATACCAAAACATTAAAATCGTCAAAGTATAAAACACATTTCCTGGCACTCTCAGTCCGATGGGATGGCAATCTGTCACCACGGATGGGACACCGGGACCAGACATAAGGCAAATGTCAATACTTTTTGAGGCTCAGTAAGTAACACTGCTAGTATAAATCCCAACTAATAATTTCTTGATAAAAAACCCAATCACTTTTAATGTCCTTAACCAGCGAATACGGAACATCACAACCAATACTCCTGCAAACCGTTATAATAACGAGGCAGTTTACTTCATATATTGTACATACAAATTATGTATAACACAAATTATTAAGCAAGAATTTTAAAGTTTATTTATCAGCTTTTACAAAAAGATAAATCGAATTTAAAAAAATATTAGTATTTTTTTAGTCACGCAATATATCAACAATGCGTATGTAATGTGAATACACTATTTGAATATTTTTCTTAACATTTACTGGTACGTGTAACCATAATAGTACTAACTTGAATAAATTTTTTCGCATATTCTATAGTATAATAGAATCTGACTTGACCATTATTTTTTAAATATAAAAAAATAATATAAACGTATTACGTCACTTGAATATTTAGAAATGTAAATTTCTCAGTATTAACTTAAAAATAACTCATGTGCGTGACTGGAGAGTTTTATAATAGCATAAAGTTTATAGAATTTTAAAATGGAAGAAAACGTCTAATGTTTCAAATAAGCTATAAATGGTAAAATTTAATTAATATTTTTATTAGATTTATGTTCATTGATTTATCTCATTAAAACGAAACAAACTGAAAATAAATTTACTTCCAAACTTTATAATTAATAACAATGTTGGCAGGGTTTAATAAAACGAAGTAATTGTTTTATTTTAAAATATAACACATAGTAAGACCTACTTTGATACCATCAAGCCTCTTAAATACAAGATAATATACAAGATGTTGAAGTTCATGGAAAACTCAGAAATCACTGGAGTTTGCGATATAGTAGAAGTTGAACCTGCGCCAGTTAGGTATTGCATACGAGCTGTTTCGGTATGTAAATTATTTCTAAAAGATAGTTTTATATAATCGTAAGATAGTTTGAATAATCAATGAATATAATTTCGTGTAAATATCAATAGTTTTGCTGTACATCAAGAACCTTACGTTGTTTAGTGGATGTTTTGTTGAACATATATTTCTCTCTTTCTGCCATGACTGATTTGACTTTCGAAGAAAAAGACAGCATTGTTTAATTAATCACTTTCAATGCAGCATGTTTAAGTAAAGCCTCCTTATTTTGTAAATCACGTATGAATGGTTTAACGTAGTGGAAAATGTGTACTCGACATCGCTGAATCTTAGGGAACAACCATGACAAAATCCTATACACCAAGCCAACAGACAATAAATAAGTGTACGAACGAACAATGTCACAGGTAGGCTGAGTACCAAGTTAATATTCAAACCTTATAACATTTATAAGCTTATTTTCTTAACTAATAATTCTAAACACTTATCGACTTCAGTAATCACAGTAAATTGTTTCAATCCAGCAGTAAGTGGTTTTCTGTCTTGTTATTAAGTCATAATGCATTCTTTTTCGAGTGGACTAGTTCGATTGAATATTCGACTTGTCGTAGAATAAGTAAATTATCGTAAAATGTTTGCTTTATTTCTTTGATTTGAAACGTTGAATTAATGAACTGTTGACGGGAATTAACTTTTCAAATGTGGGTTAGCAATTTGGATAGTTAGCAATTTGCAAGATTATATTATATGTATATTTTATGGAGTACAAGTACATTATCCCATTAGAGGGCAAATCCAGTATTACCTGATACATTTCAAGATCAGAACCAATATTATGTGCTTTTAAAGGTACTGGAGGCACGTAAACACTGTCGACTTCCAGACTGGAGTCTGGCGGCCACTGAGAATTTTCCGACAGAAAAACCCAAAAAATGTTGTTGTCCCGACCTGGGGTCTTTAATGTATTCGCTGCAAATGAGTAAATCGAAAATTATAATCATTTTATACATATTATTGCAGAAATATACATTTAAGTAAAATAAACTTCATTGTATATTTATTATTCTTAGTCTACAAAAGTTCCAACATGGAACTTTCGTAGCCCCATATTCATGTGTAGTGTAAACGCATACATAATTTATACGCCGAACAAGTGGATACTCATATTATTACGATAAAAATAAAACAAATAAAAAAATAAACCCTTCGAAATTTAATTTAAACTTAACAAAGCGGCAAATTTATTATTAATTTAAAGTTGCCGCACTTACTAGTACCATCTGTCAAAAAGTAAATAATTAATTGGACAGAGTATTATAGTATTTATTTACTGACACAACGTATAAAGTACGTAATACAAGATGATAACTTTATTCAATTAACTTGTCAAGAGAACTGATATTATGTTATTAAAATCTCGATACATGGTAGCGTGTCAAGCCAAGTTCAAGCTAACGGAACTGGCGAGCAGCACCGTGTGTAATAATATTACACGAACCATTTGGAGCCACTATTGACCCCCTCATAACTCAAAAACTGTTTCACATAAACATGTCAAATATATAGAGATCAGATATATAGAGGTCAGAGTCTCAATATATAGGCTTATATATAGAGACTTGCAAGATACGTGTGCGCTCCAAATTTTATAAACACACCTCAAACGGTTATTTAGATGTTAACGTCCAAAAATCGTCAGTTATATCACTGACTGACCTATAGATCAAAACTCTAACCCAGTTCCAGATTACTTAGAAAGTTCAAATTTGGCATCCGGATAGGTATTTGGATGAATATAAAGGAATAAATAAGAAACTAATAAATTTTTATCATTTTATAATAATTTTTTAATTAGTTGATTCTATTAAGAACACTTACTTATAGTGCCTATAATGTAGGAATCAGCAATCAAAATTGATGACAACTGGTCTTTATGTGGATTTTAAGGTCTTCACGTAAATATATATAGGAATACCACCCTTCATTTTTTTTTAATCCAAACATATCAGTTTAAGTACTTATAACTACTTATAACTAAGAAAATGGTCGTTTTTCGTATTTATTACGTTACTAATAATTATTTATAAGTACACTACACTACACTACACTACACTAGTACACTATTGATGTGCGCTAAATATTGAAATATTAATTATTACTAAATCCCAGTTAATAACGTAATAAATACGAATGTGGACTATACTCATAGTTATAAATTAGTACTCATAGTTCTTATAACTTAGAATAATATATTGATGCCTAAGGTTTGACTTGGCTAGTTTTCATATACGATATGATATGATATTTTAAGTTGTTATAAAATATTTTATGTTGTTATAAATAAATTTCAGGACTGACCAAGTTCAATAACTTGGCACCCATTTATGTCACACTTCTTTTGTCGTTGAAATCAACTATATCACAATATTGAACTTGGCTCTCATTTCACATTTATGTTGTTGATTGGATGTTGATTATAAAAATACATTTCGTGCTAAAATGATCTTGTTTTAAAATAAAAAAATGACGTAAAATTTGTCAAGCTCCCTTTCGAATTGATTGAGACCTTTAATTTTATCATTGGAAGCATTTATATGTTATGAATATAAAAAAAACGACGAGAGTGAATAGCGAATAAAACTCATATATCCTTGGTTAAACATAAATAATGAGGCAGTTGATAATGATATTTAAAATTTATTAAAAAAACAACATTTTAAATACAAGTTTTTATTAATCAGGGTACGAAAATGAGGGTTCCAATGGTAGATTAAATAGTCTCCAGCGCCAAAAGCGTGTGGAAATTTAATTTAAATCGCTTATAAGAAACTGATAAAAAAATGTGCCGTCGGGGGTGCCCGTGTTATTTAAGCGATATTTTTTCGATTCAAAACGTGTTTTAAAATTTAGAATTATATAAATTATGTTTCTGTATTTTTGTCAAATTAAAGAGTCACTATTGACGGGCGTTTACCCTTTGTCATGTCAAGTCATGTTGATAACAAAGTTGTTAAAGCTCAAAATTTTAGTTTACCAAGCAGAACACTCAAGGGTTTTCAGGGAAAACTAAATTACTCTTGTACAATTAATTAGTGCGCTGATGTCTTGAGTATACCAGCCTTATATGGAATCAATTGTATTATTATATTATTATTATAAAATGCATGATTAGTTTTAATTTATATTTTTATTAATTTTTAATTTCAATTATGATATCGCTTAATTTTTTTGTTATAACAATAATATTAATTAATAGTTTCATTTTGATATTTAAATAAAAATACTAATGAATTTTTGCTACTTTTAATTTGAATTTGATTAGATTGAACCAGGGAGTGCTATGTACACTTGTAATTGACAAGCATATTGGATATACCATTATTGTTTTTTAAGTTAATTTTTCCAATCCTTTAAATGTATGTTTTGAGTGTGCTTTTTAAAAAATAATAAATAAATAACAAAAAAAAGTAATGACCATATAATATTAGGCAATTTATCATGGCATGTTTATTTAATTGTAAAATTTAAGAAAACAATATTTTCATCCGGTTCTTACCGGATAAGGTCATCTCTAGTTCGAATTTTATACTAAGACATTTGAAATTGATTTGAGTTGAAGATAACGTCAAGAAATGTAGGCGGGTCACATGTACTTCGATAAGTACGTGAGCGTTGCAAATTTAATTTAATTCACATGGAAATACAGGTCAAAAGCATGAATATTATATATTATATTATAATTATTATTATATACAAAGGAATACATGCAAGCGATAATAATATAAACACTTCTTAAGAACGAAAAATACATAGTCTACTTTATGAGACAATTATTCTGATATTAATCTTGTACTATAAAATTATCAGGGCTAATTATAAACTCGTAATTTCAGTGGAATTTTCATTTAACGTCTCTAACAGAAAATCTCAGCTTTTTGCTGTTAGAAAATTTCGATAAGTAAATGACATTGATACTGTTCGATTAGTGATTTAGTGATTTGGATACTTTCATAGTATTACATCTTACGGTTCATTACTTTAGGGGAACGACACAGAGGTTGAAACTGTGTTCATTCTACAGATAAGAGTTGTGAGGTGTATTTATAATCTAGAAGCTCATCATTTCTGTGTGACTGTGAAACACAGAAATTTTTCGCACAGATTGCCGTTACATCGGACTATGACAGTAGGGTTAAAATGTAGTGCCGTTAGCTAATAAATAAGCGAGGGCTCTAATAATGACATCATAAAACATAACCATTGGTATCTACTGGTAGATTACATTTCTAATATTGTCATGCATACAAATTATTATATTATATTCGTATTTTTTACATTAAACTCTTAATATCCTAAGTGATAGATAGAATAATTAAAAAAAACGAATCATTTTAATAAATAAAAATAAATATTTCTTTATATATTTGTCCTCTATGCTTGCCTTATCCATTAGTCTAAATGTGAGCCAAGAGCCGAAAAACGATACTGTCTTTATGTGTCCTTTAAAATAAAGATTCTATAAAGATCCTTATTCTACTCGTGCAAAGTGGGCCGCGGACGCAGAACTAATCCTGTATAAAATTTCAAGGTAAACTAACTCTAGCTAAACCTGTATAAAATTTCAAGGTAAACTATAGAAATAAAATGTAAAATTTGATAAAGAATTTCATGTTTTTTAATTATTTAACATACTATTTATTATACCTAATTTTTTAATTATTTATTTAATCTAAACACGAAAAAGATTGCGTGTGACATTCTCATAATGGCTTTAATATATTTATTTTGTAATAAGATTAAGGAGTCAAAAAAAATATTAAGAAATTTTACTATTTAATTTAAAATATGATTTAACACTTTGTAGAATTAGTAATTAAATCAAGAATATGCTTAATTCTAAAAAGTAAACGTATCTCGAGGCGTAGTACAAGAGGTATTTGCTTTTTGAATGGAAATTATGTCGTTCCTTTGTTATGAGTTGTTGTTCCTCAATAAAAGGTGTATTTAGCTCATTGTATAATAATATAATAATGTTTAGTATATAATAATGTTTTTGTAGCAAATGTTGTTCTAATTTTTGTTGTGAAATTATTTGAGTCTTTCGTTTTCATGGTAAAATGTAAAAATTGATTTTTAATGTCTAGTCTAGAAGACCCACGTGGCACCCTAACATTGGTAAGTAAAAATCCAACATCAAAAATGCACAATTTCGTTCGACATATATATTGAATTTCTTGACCATTAAATTATTGACTTTCTTGTTGTATGTTAAAGGTCCAAGGTGCGATTGTCATATGAATATTTTGTGTTTTTTTTACAAATGTAAATTTGAAAATCATAATTATGAAGTATTCAAAACTTAATGTAATTTGTCTCGATGTGACAGTGAATGATATAAATGTATTCACACGATATATAAGTGAAGGTGCCTTAACATGTTCACATATGCAAAATTTGTTGAACTCGAAAAAGGTATTCTTTTTAAAGAGAGAGTTCATATTGATTAAAATTAAAAATGTATTTGCGTAAGCATTTATGTACAACCGGTCGAGAGCCTCATATTATGAAAAAAGAAACCAGGTTTTTATTATGGAAGGGCTATACACACTACTACTACCTTAATAATAGTTTATTGGTTCGTTGAATTATAATCATTCCTCGTATCATATGTAAGTAAATCTAAAAATTATGTTAGCAAAAATAAAATCATTTAATGTACTTTATCTTTTAGAATTTTTTAATGGCTCCAACCTCAATTTTATTTATTTATTTATTTGTTAACAAAGTAACTTTCAAAAATAATATTATGATCAATGATAATTTTGAATATGATAACTGACTGACATATAAACACACAGCCCAAATCACGGGAACCAACAATTAATGTTAATACAATTAAAATTTGCATAAATTTTACACATAAGATTACTAATTAAGGATTTTTAAAAAATTCAACCGTTGAGGTAGTGACAAAGGGGATGAAACTTTGTATGAAATCCTTCATTTTTTAAGGAATAATAATATTATATTATTATTTCGAGCAAAACCGTGGGTAAAGCGCTAGTACGATATAAAACGGTAAATGATTAAAATCTGCAATAGATATCAAATACCAAAATATCTTGTCCTAGATTTTCTTCGATGCAGGTAGTTATTTAAAGCCTATATCAGACTCGGTTACATCCGATGTCGCTCAATTTTCATTAATATACTACAGGGTTAAGCGGTTTTCTATGTTGCACTGTCCAGAAATAATTCTACCTTTGCATTTCATATTATTTCGACGACCGTTAAAAGGTTTTAATTTAATTCATTTCGCCGTACATTCGTTTTAACATTTATGCACTTTGTGATCAGATTCAATGCGGTTTATTTTTATTATATTGATTTTATATAGTGATTGTTAATTAGGATGTTTACATTTTTAATTTTCTTTGACTTACTTATTTACTGGTGGTAGGGCTTTCTTTAAACTAGTCTGGGTAGGTACCACCCATTCATCAGATATTCTACCGCAAAACAGCAGTACTTGATATTGTTGTATTCCTGTTTGAAGGGTGGGTGTCCCCAGTGTAATTACAGGCACAAGGGACATAAAATCTTAGTTCCAGGTGGTGACCACTTACCATCAGGTGGCCCATATGCTCGTCCGCCTTTATTGACATTTACCTTTTTAATAATTATTCAGACAGCTTTGGTTGAAAGTTGGTTGGTTGGTTAAATTTTGGAATTTTCGTAACTATATGCTATCCATATACAGACATGGTCATAGCCTTGTTTATTTTTATTTATACAACTTGACACACAGGTTTATTTAAAAACGAAATAAAAATATAAAGCAATAAAATAAATGGAGTTTATTTTTTATAAAAGACCTTAAAAAAATATACAAATAACATAGTTAAAGGTTATTAATTAAAATTTTATTATGTTTTACATTTTTACACGGAAGATAAATGAAAATCAAACTTGCTTTCTCAGCGACCTTACTTTTCAACGAGCGCAAGCCTAACCTCAATCCACAAAACACTAAAATAAAAGGCCAATAGGTCTAAGGGTCACTCGCTAAGTGGGGGTGACATTTCAGTGTGCATAATTGGGAACGGAACTGACGGCCACCCCGGCAGGGGGACGTCAGGCGTCGACGTGTCAAGTCGGGGGCCTGAATTATATATTGTAGAGTAGGCGGATGGCTCTGCCACTTATGTGGCTCTGAATTATATATGCAACGGCTATGGAGTTGGTTTGTTTAAACAGTTGCATTGTGACTCGCTTTGAACTGGAGTTTGGTAACTTGCATCTGTATCACTTTGTATATTCATTATGAAGTTTCATGGCTAGTTCATTTTAACTGTGAAATTAAAGTGTTTGTTTGTATGTTGTGTAATTTTTATTGGCTGACTCGAACTTAACTGCGTTTTTTATGGTGTAAATTCTTAGTAAATTTAAACATTCTCTAGTAATATATTCTCATTTCGAAGAAAATTTTCAAATGTCGACCATTATTTGCTGTATTTACATTTTTCCAGTCTAATGTAATTTTGGATTAGAGCAATTTTTAAGATCTTAAAAATATATTGTTTTACTAATATAGATATATGAAACATGAGTTTAAATTTCACTATGATTTTATAAATGAAACTTCTCATTTCATAATTATATATTGCATATTTCAGATTTTCAAATTAATTTTCAATTTCAATTTATTACGAATACATATTTGTATTATTATTTTGTTTACAAAAAACTAAAAAAATATACTTTTAAATGTTTATATTAAATGAAGTCATCACAACTGTCTATAAAACAGCTATTTCGAATTACGACACAGTGTTAAAAGTTTATAATAATCAACTTGAACAAACATTTAAATTTTTTTATTACTGAGCCATAAAAACATTGGTTATTTTAGCGCCATACATCACCAGCCATATCAACAGTTTATAGAAAAAGGGACATTATAGTGAACTGTTAGAGAAAATTAAAAAGCTATAACTCGTGCGTGTGCGTCGATCTGTTGCCGCGGCGCGGGCGCAGGTGTCACGCCGGATGCGGCTGAAAGAACGGAAACGTGGGGGACTGATGTGTTCTTAAATGAAGGATAGTAATATGAATTTTGTGTTATTGACTTCCATATACGTAGTGATTAGTTTATTTATCATACATTACATCTGTTATTTAATTATTATTAATAAAAAAGCCTCCTCTGATCTAAACTCTTTTATTAATGAATGTTATTTATGCAACTAATAACAATAAAATTAATTTATTGGTACATAGATTTTTTAATTAATTATTCTCATTAGAAGTTATGATCATTAATTTTTTTTTGAAGCGTTTAAAGTTCGTTCATAGTACGAACAAATAGACTAAAGAGAATTTCATATGACAACAGCTGATGATTTTCTTGAATACTGGTTGTAATAATTCACACAGTGCTAATTACTGCCGTAGAACGAGTATGACGTGCAATTATTAAGCTTTGTTTTTGAATCGAAGATAATGACGGTATAGTCGTGAAAGCGCTCTAGACCCGTCATTTGTAATTATTTGTAATTTTGCATTGAGTTTTGCGATAAATAATACGATGCACCAGTTGTTATATAACTCGTAGTTCACAATTTAAATAGATAACTAATAGGTATGAGTAAATAGGACAGTTTTTTAAGGATTCATTTTGTTTGTATTTAAGATATACTCATTGATATTATCTCCATAAAAATAATTAGATGCTAGATTGCCATGTTATAAATAAAACATACAATTCGAAATAAGCTATAGAAGTGCACAAAAAAATAAATTTATTTTGAATTACAATTCGTGGAAATTTGAATTCAATTCAAAATAAATTAATTGAAATCTAAGTTATTATTTCACTCGGTCGATTTTGAACTTGCTACATCCAAGTGTCTACATTCTATATTAGCTTTTAAATTTTTACTTATTTTGTTGATATTGTACCTACAAGCAATCTGTAGTAATTAATCTCCAATTTCCAAACGATTTCTCAAAGAGATCTCTTGTGAGAAATCTTTTATACTCTTTTTTTTCTCATCGTAAGTTGTGAATAAATACAGATGAAATATTAAAAAGGTCATATTAGAAAGAAGGTAATTAAAAGATAACTATAGTAACTGACTTAGCCGAGATAAGCAAGCTGAAGTGGCAGTGGGCCGGTCACATCTGCCGCGGAACCGATAACGGTTGGGGTAGAAGAGTTCATAAGCGGATATCACGTCTTTGCTTACATAAGAGGGGAATCTCAGACTAGGTACAGTGACGACACGTGGAAATAGCAGATTAAATTTGGAAAATAAGAACTGAAGATGAAGCTCAATGTCTTACTTTGTAAGATGCCATTTTCATTAGTAAAAAAACTTGCACTGATATTGGAAGGCAATTACAGTAATAGTTAAACTTAGACTGATTTTTTTATCACCAGCTCTGAAATAAAACATAAATTTTATTTTAATAATATATATAAATACGCTTTGTGGATTAAACTACAGTTGTCGCCTAAACGGAAGAAAACGCTCATATTGCGTTATTAAAGATCTATATTTGCTGTGGTTCGCTCTGTGTTATTATAATATTGTGATTGTGTTAACGATAGCCGCTCACAAGAGAAACTAACTATCTTCGCAGAACATATCATACTCGTATTGCACAAGTGCGTGCACAATCAAAGTGATCTCGCTTTCCCCTCACTCTTGGTAACTGATGAGACGGCAAATCTGATATTACCGATAAGAGTTCGGGTTGCAGAACCAACGCTTCGTATATATCGTACTATAAAATGCTATGTACTCCCAGGCACGGGACTGTAAATACTGCTAACTTCTAGAAAAACCCAATAATTTAAGCAGCAGCCATATAAGCTAAATACTCAATAGATTAACGAAATAAATAAATTACATAATATTAAATAAACTTCGTTTGTTATAACCAAAACACAAATAATTACATACGTCTAAATATGTATGTATCTATAATGTATATCTATATGCTTATGTACATGTGTATGTACTCTATTTAATTTTCTTCTGCTCGATTTGTTAAAGTACAGTGTAAAAATGGTAAATTTCATTAAAGTAAAACTAATGGATGAAAAAATTATTAACTCAATGCCCCTTAGAATAAGCACGAGTCTTACGTTAGGGGAAGTGTTGGATGATCAAATAATGCAGTCAACGTGAAAATTAATTTCACGTGAGTTCATTATCGTTCCCCTGAATCGTTCCGTTTGAAAGAAATGTTACACTTTTTCTTTATGACGTCGTAAATTTTTAGAAACGTGTTTTGTGATTATTTAAATTCTTTTGATTTCCTTGTCACTTAATCGCATTAAAAGTTTTTATATATATTATTTATATTTAAGCTACATAAAAATAGTAATCAAAAATGATGTACACTTCGGAAGCATTTTAACAAAATTGTTCAAGTATTTAACTAAATTGACTCTCTTTGTTATTTAATTTCTAGGGAAATTACTTAAAATAAACTTCGAAAATATTGATTTAATCTAATCATAGTTTAAATTAAATTATAACAATAATTTTAAAACATATCATAGCACTGAATTTCATTCGATCAGCGGATGCAAAGGTCTTCGTAAGCGGTGGCGCCGTCGTCGGGTCAACGCCCGCTCGTTTTTGAGCCCACCGGCTGGGCCCGCTTCCTGTCACAATTAGTCGATTTTTTTCTTTCACCACCGTAACAGGAATAACATTTTTTGTCACGGTAAAGATTGATGCTCACCGAAGAATCTCTTATTTCATTTAATTTAATCGTGCCGTAAAATTCATATGTAATAATGCATTTTGAGAAAATGAATAAAACCTTTTTCATATTTATAAACGTACCGTAATACCGTAAGTAGTAACGTACCGTAAATATTCTTGGCTTATAAATGTACCGATTACATTTTATCTATGGATGACATTTCTTTTATATAAACACTTCTACATATAAGGTAAAACTTTGCATAATTTTATCAAATTGTCTATTCGGATCTGTTGCATTGCTAATTAGAATTGACACATCAGGCCAGACGGAAATATCCCTGTCTGGCTCTAGTGGGGTTGGGAGGTACCCCCTTATCTCGTTGTTTTGCCTAAAAGCATTCATTCATTTTAATCTCTATTTCTATCGTCATAAGGATTATTTGCGAGCACAATACATTTGCATGTTGCAATAATGGTATTTGACAGGACTACTCTTCATAAGCATGTTGATTTTTTAATAAGAATCTCTCTGTTATAAATTACTTTTAGATGGAGTTAAGAAACCTCGTGCTGCGTTTTTATTGTTGAACTGTTTATATTATTAGCATTTGCTAAATATAAATATATATAATACAATGACGACGACTATGACGACGTGTCTGTATTGATGACATATTGTATATATTAACGCGCATCTCGTATAATCTAATGGATAGATTTTGCTAAAAATTCAAATAGTTGAGTCCACGTTTTATTATAAATAAAAATGTATTATTTAAAAAATTAGCGAAAAATAATATTTGATTGTAATATGTAAATTTGCATCGACATTGGCACCAACACCCATAGACATTGGCATTGTAAGAAATGTTAACCATCGCTTACATCACCAATGCGCCACCAACCTTGGGAACTAATGTCTCTTGTGCCTGCAATTACACTGGCTTACTCAACCTTCAAACCGGAACACAATAATACCAAGTACTGCTATTTTGCGGTAGAATATCTGATGAGTGGGTGGTACCTACCCAGACGAGCTTGCACAAAGCCCTACCACCAGTGAATTGTCGATGAAAATATATATTTTAATTACATAACCGACACCTTACTGAACATAAGATGGTTCAGTAAGTAACCCGTATTTTGATAATTAGATTCGTAACGATTTAAATCGTATTTATATCGTATCGTATATCTTAAAAGACACAAAAAAAACTTGTACGCTTTGTTTTAAACAAAATACTATAAATATTATAAATTGCTTCCTTTATAAAATCAAAAATTAAACGTGAAACGTTATAAGATGATTTAAGTTACACTATACCTATATTTTATTTTTATTTTGAAGTAATAAAAATGGAACCCAATTAAACATGCTAAAGTTAAAACTGCCTATAGCTAATAAGAAAAAAAAACTCAAAACAAAACTACAAAGTGACGATATAAGCCGAGCTGCGCGTTGATGCTGCGAGACGCCGTGTCCCATACACACCGCCGCGACGGCGCATCTTGCGCGCTACGACTGCAACGAAAATCTTCGCAATCGAGGTATAAATAATCGTTTACCGATACGTCCGAAAACACGCAAACCACCGGCCGTAGTACGATATTTCAGGAAGGTATTCCCCCGTCCGTCAGACGCAACTACAGAACATCCTATTTATAAGCGTCTATGTATAAATTCACTAAAAGTTAACACCACAACACACGTAACGAATATAAACTCGGAAAAGCCTCTATTAATAATCGACCGACTGACTTTGCTACCAAAAATAATAGTCTAATTGTGAAAAGTTTATGCGGGATGGGTCGTGGACCGGGGCTATCTTGGGGCGGCTAAACTTAGTGGTGCGTACGAGCCAGATGGTAAAATTAGTGCTGAGTTTCTCAACGAGACGCCGTCTGCTCTGCTCCTCATGACGACACTGCGTCCATTCACTCAGCACACGCCAGCCACGGTGACGAACGCGTTACCAACTGCCAAGCTTATGACATTCCATTTTCAAATTCGACCGCCATACTGCCAGGTAAACTTTGCCATGGTAGCAGTGCTGTCACGAGCCCAGAACGCTACCTTGATCTACTGCTGGCGAGCAATTATTTACTGACAGACGAACACTACCTTGACAATAAGAACATTGAAATGCCGCTGCGTGGTTGTCCAAAACATTATCTTAAATCGATCACACTCAATGACGAAATTAAATTATATATATTTTTATTTTAATGAACAATGATCCGTATGTGTAAATTGCCATAATGTAGAAAAATAAAAGTAACCTTCAAAATAACTAAGGTTTTGAACTTAACTTAATGTTAATTAGCTTTATGTTATATAAAAACAAGAAAATGTCACAGTATAAATTAAATTAAAAGCGATAAAAAATAAAAACATATTACTTTTAAAGGCAATATATAAAAGAAAATCAAGACATATTTAATTTAAAGAAAATATTACACATGAGGAATTTTCTGAACGCGTCCTTTGTCAATAAGTAGTTGATAAAAAATCTAACGAAGGCTTTTAAATTTTAAGCTTTATTGGTCATGGCTTGGACCCCGTAAAATGTGGTGGAGCGGCAATTCAAAGGTTTTTAAGGGCCGCTTGGTTCATTTCTGTAATGAGAGGAAAATTACGCTAAAGGACCAGTGAATTTTGAAGCACTAACTAAGATAGCTACACGACAAAGAGTATCTGCCCTTTAAAGTTAATCTATATTTTTTATCTATTTCGTTTTATATTTTCCTGCTCTTAATATTGCTTAATTCATTATTAAATAATATTAATTTAATTTAATTAAATTTGTGAACAATCGGTCTTTGAATGATTTACGTATGACTATTATAGTCATAAGTTCTTGGCATAGGATTGAGAAAACACATGCTTTTATTGTTATAAAAAATTTTAAAAATCCTACAATAAATGTAATTAATAATAATTTAAAAAAATTCCCTCCACCTTTTAGAAAAATTGGGTATAAATAACACGTAAGGTAAAATAAATATGTGTATTTATTTTGAAAACTTTAAGAATAATCATGAAATTTATAAAACTTATCTCGTCTTATTCAATATTAAGATACGTCCGAACGTATAGAAATAATTTTCGTCTCGGAAATGACGCGACGCTTTACGCTGTGGTATGTTTGGACGGACGCCAGAATGAACACAATCGTGATGTTCTATACAAGATTTGAATGATCATCTCTATTTATTGTTAACTCAATTTAGAATAAAATATCCGTTAATTATTTACAATCTATGTCCAAAATAATATAAAAGAGATGTTTTTGCTTATGATAATATTTTTCTTAAAGATTTATACACTAGACAACATTTTCACGTTGCAAAATGTATGTTTAATTTCTCTTTGAATAACGGGAACAGATCTGTGGTAATAAAATAATATGTTCAATGTCATAATAAATACATAATAACTTCTTATATCTGATTTGGATGGTTATTGTTTTGTGTTGAGATATTAAGAAAGTAATTTTATTTATTTAGATGTTTTATTTTGTTCAAAACAACGAACTAGTCCTTTATAATAAATAAAGTAAGGCTAATAAAGTACGCTCATACACAGACTTTGGATTTGTCATTTTACAATATTATACTAAATTATATAATTCAGTTTCAATACACTTTATGACAAATAGTCAGCTTTACATTTGTAAAACTATCACAGCAATTCCACATTATCACCATTTAAATAGCATAAATATGTCAATTTTGTATTGACTTTATTATACCCTATTATTTTGATTTTATGCAATTAAATACTAACCTGTGATTTTTATCGTACATATTTAATTTTATTTTATTACTTTTTGATTACACGAAGTAAAACTTGATAAAATAAATGAAAGTTTATTTCAATTTAAAACCAGTAATTCAAAAATTACACCATCTAAGATCTTTTGTAGAGTTAATTGTTAAACCACGTGAAATCTAATTATATTAAATGTTAAAATCTATTTTTACTACCAAACACATATGTAAAAACACAATGTATAATGTATATAGTCTTTAAAGCTACCGAACAGATAACGTGTGCGACGTTTCTATTACCGTAGTCACAGTGCTACGAAATAATTAAAACGACAGAATGACCGACATTTTAACAAGTCTTTAAGTCTTTTGCATGTAAGTATAATTTTGATACAATTTTTACGTATGATGTGATTACTTAGATAACAAAAATTATATTAAGTAGATCTGAAAGCCCGTAAATATCCCACAGCTGGGCCTCCTCCCCTCTTAAGGGGAGGACCTTATTACCCAGTGATTATTTATTCGCGGTTTGGTGGATAACCAGTGGAGCTTGCCATTTGATTTGAACCCACTATTTTTAGGCTAAAATGTACAGAACTAAAATAACTTAATAATTCTTCATCAAATTAAATTAATCTACAATTCCTAATATTCATATATACGGTTATAATAAATATTACATCAAAATTTAATTGCTTTCATGAAGTCTTATAAAAGCAGCAAGTTATATCATAAAATAAAATATTTAAGTTCAAAGTCGCCGTATAATTAAATTGTCTTCAACAGCGGATAGTCGATATTCAGTGTACTTGAGTCGTACCTCCCAGTTTTCTGTAGTAGCATTTATCTCTTATTCATGAGTTCAAGAGTGCGCCGTCGTTCCGACTTGAACAAGCGTCAAACACGTTTGTCGGCTTTACTTTCCGTTACGAAACTTTCATTTAACACGATAGTTAAATATGTTGTTTTGAGGTTAACATTTATGTTACCTTTGTGTATTTGGCATTCAGATAGACTGATAATAATTAAAGTGATAGCATTGGAAAGAGATTTAGACTTACGCTTTTGTAATTAGCGTTTTTAGCTGTAAGAACGATTTTTATTATTTTTTTAGGTATTATCGATAATATTAATTGAAGCGTGATTCAACATATGAATAGGAAGGGGTAAAAAAATGGTTGATATTTTAGTAACAGTCTATTGCCTCTATTATGTTAGGTATTTGTTTAGCCTATTCCACAATTCGAGTTAATGGATATAAGTTGGTCAGAATTTTATCCAATATATAGAGATTATTCAGTATGTTTTCTTTCACTGAGCACGAGATAAATTATAAGCATAAAAAAGTACATGAAAATTTAGTAGAGCAACGGAAGCAACCATTTGAACCTGAATTTTATTCACGGGCCTAACCATCTTTGTAATGATAATATATAATTGATTTATATTTCCATCTATCCCATAAGTTATATTTTACATTGGTATAAGATAAATACCGTTAAAAAACTCATTGTATGAATAATCTCTCTTTGCAAAATAGGAACATTTTCTAAACGTGTTAACCTGGTTAATAAATTATGTTTTTCAAAGATACTAATGTACTTAGTCGGCCAAAACTTGGCATCGGTCAGAGTTGTTTTGTATCTTCATATTGAGGAATACTACGCTTGGCAACAGTCACGCGATGCGCTGTGCCAAATGGAGTGTCAATTAGTAATATTTTATTAATCTCAACAAAAATAATAATTCTCCTCGATTCATTACATGTTACAAGTAAATTGTGATAAATAGATGTTTACGATTGAAAACAAATTTAATTAATTTTATAAGGACTTTTTTTGAATTTTTTCGAAATGTCGTGTGAGTTTATGAGATGCCCATCCACTAGAAAAAATATTCGAATCAAATCAAAATCCTTTATTTAATATAGAAGCATTACACTTACATAAACAGCCGATACCGCGACCGCTACCTTGGTCGAGCCTAGCGGGCTTGCCGGTAACTGGGGGCCTTTTTTTGGGCGCATCTGCCATTAAGGAGGGTTTGCCCATACTCGCACTGGCGCACCTTGGGAGAGGCCTATGTTCAGCAGTGGACAACGATTGGCTGTTGATTGATTGATTGACACTTACATATAGATTGTCAAATTGGAAACTACCATTGGCTCAGAAAAGAGAAGTACCAGCTAAAGAAAATCAGAAATTCCAAGGTGGATTAGTAACTAATGGCCACAAAAGTCTGCCAAGACACCTTGTGCTCACAAACTATCACACTGCGGCGAATCCTTAATAAATAAATAATAATAATATTATATACGGGATGAGGGCAAGCTGCTGTTTATAAACGTCGATTCAAAGTTTTAAATTTTTGGTAAGGTAACTTATGACGATTATACGTATATCTCAATAAAGTCCAACCAATCGATCGTTCGTTGGTTATGATGTTTATTATGACGTCGTCACAATGACAACCAACTCATCAAAAAGTAACAAGGAATACGGCGTTATAGTCTGTAGGCGTGAAATAAACGCCGTAAGATTGTATACAAGTAAAGTGATCAAGTTTTATTATTGTGTGTGTAGTTCATATTTTTTTTATTAAAAAATAGTAAGAGGATAATTTTTTATTTCCGTAAAACATAGAGATGACTGAATTCTTACGGTAGTATGCGCAAGCGATCTCGTGATGCTTTCCGAAGGACGGAGTGTGTCCTGCCTGTTTTTTGGTAGGTATTTCGGTACATACACAACGCTGGCATGTTCCATACACACATTCTCTCCTAATTCATGTGGAGAAACGGGTAAAAGAATTATTCAGTGAGATAAAAAGTGGGTACATATGAGAAAGTTCACTCATCAGATATAATTTCATCCAGCTATGATGTTTCGCGGTACTCTCCGTTTTAGAGGCTGAGTTAGCCAGTTACAAAAGGAAAATTACTTAAATATTGAAAGAATAGACTTAGTTAGAATTTATTGTAATGAAAATATGTACAGTACATAAATAAAGGTTGGCATAAGCATATTTTCTAATCACATGAACTTATGTATAACGTTATATTATGAAACTATCTACGTTACTGTGTGCCTTCCTGCTGGTTATATTTTATTTATATAAAAGATAAATGTATTTTTGTTAATGTCGCGACGCATCTAATCTCTCATCACAGTAACAGCTCATTAAAATCTACCATCAAAATGGGAAACGACAGGACGCTTTACGCTGGAGTAATATAAACACCTTTGTAGTTCTAAGATACGTTAATTTGTTTATTTCAAGTGTCATAATATACTTTTATAATGGTATAAATTCTCTTTAACCTTCAAACTTATACAATGTATTCAATCAAAATAACGTACACGTGTATACATTTTTTATAAACACTTTTATTTCATCTCTAAATAATTACAGATCGTGTTCTCAATTTAAAATTTGTACATATTTATGTATTGTTATTGATATAAAATCATAATGTATTTGCATAATATGTGTTGAGTTGTGAAGTAAAATCAAAACTCCCTGTAAAATTGAGGCGAAATCTTGCCTGCACACTGTAGGGCGGGGGGCATGAGCGTTATACCGCCCAAAATAGCTCGCACGTGCCGCCGCGGCTGCCCACGCGCACCCAAGATGGCCGCTGCCGCCGCATACGTCGCGCATGTGTGCGTGTGATTTATGCAAGCCAACGTACACTTGTACAATTTATCCAACTATCGTGTTATAAGTTATAAAATGCAGACCAATTTAGAATCTAATACATTTATGTAAGTGTCAAAATTGTCTAATAATATATTTTAGAAACGAATAGTGTGTATAATCAGATAGCCGTGATGAAAATTCGAATGCGCCAAGTCTATGTAAGTAGTGTAGTGTCGTACAGAACGATATTTTACGCCGTAGACTTGTTTAAATTAATGTATAATGACAAGAACGTTTTGTTATAGTCAGCATTTAAAAAACAGAAGTAGAATAATGTATTTTAATTGTCTAATATTACGCCGTTGGGTCTCGCATAGGAGTAGAAGGCGTGAATGTCGTACGAGTTGTTGAAATTGAATAATTTTTTTAAGATCGACCAAGTTCATGACTGTCACAGACAGTGTTGTGGGGTGCACCTTCAGCAAAAACAATTCCATAAAAGGTTCCTATCTGTCAAATCCATTTCTAGCAGATAACACACTTAAGAGATCCTCAATAATTTTGATAAGTAGAATAATGTTGATAATCGATGTGTATTATATTTACTGTGTATTTTATTTTATTAACGTTCCTTTCTCGTTTTACAACATGTAATAAGATAGTGCATGAATAAAGTTAAAAATGGAAATATTAATATTAATAAATAACAAAGAATGCTTATTATATAAAATGATTTATCAATGAATCAGCAGATCGCTATATCCTGTAGGTGGGATATTTTTTAGCACATGTGATCCTGTCATATCTCAAGCCGACATTTTTCATTAAAACTCTGAATCATGTAGCAGACAAAACGATTTGTTTTAGATCAAGTGCGGCACCTGACAACAATATGTCTCGGAGATAAAATAAACAAAAAATATACAATATTTTCATTAATCGATTTCTTTTTATTTATTTAAAATAAGTAGGCGGGCTGGCAAATTGACCATCTGATGGTAAGTGGTCAATTTGCCAGTCCTTGCCAGATGGTAAGGCGTTACCATCGCACGTCGACGCTGGCATTGAAAGAAATATAGACCATCTCTTACACCGCTAATGCGCCACCAACCTTGAGAAGTAATATGTTATGTCTCTTTTGCCTGTTGTTACACTGGTTCTCTCTTAAAACCTTATAATAAATACCATCAAACCGGAACACATTAATACTAAGCATTGCTGTTTGGTGGAAGAATATGAAATAAGTGGGTGGAACCTACTAAGACGGGCTGGCACAAAGTCGTACTACCAAGAAAATTTAATATTGTGATTTTTATGATTTTTAAAACACAATAATTTAAAAGAGGATTTTGCTTGCAGTTTAAAAAGTACCTAACATTTAATTATTTAGATGTTCAATTCAATTAAAATATATTAATTATATAAATAAATCCCGTACTAATAAATATAATAATAATTTGTATAATATATATATAATAATAAATTTATATATTATACAAACTTTTTATATCAAATAATTGTTAAAAGTTCACAGCTACTCGGGAACATAAAACGTTCCAGCGTCGATGTAATGCGTACATCTATAACACGCACATAAGCTAGGCTATATAGGTGAGCGTCGAGGTAATACGGTGACTAGAAATGCGATGACTTAGAGACTGATGTTACATCTTTATAACGTGTAAGATCCGCTTGAATCCCGATAAAAACATGGCGGCAGCTTTTTGATCTATTTTATGAAAAATTAAATAAATAAAGTTTTTTTTTTTTTTTTTATAGAATAGGAAGGTGGACGAGCATATGGGCCACCTGATGGTAAGTGGTCACCAAACGCCCTTAGACATTGGCATTGTAAGAAATGTCAACCATCGCTTACATATCCAATGCGCCACCAACCTTGGGAACTAAGATTTTATGTCCCTTGTGCCTGTAATTACACTGGCTCACTCACCCGTCAAACCGGAACACAACAATATCAAGTATTGCTGTTTTGCGGTAGAATATCTGATGAGTGGGTGGTACCTACCCAGACGAGCTTGCACAAAGCCCTACCACCAGTAGGGCAAGAGAATTATAAGTATGAATATTCATAAAATCTCTGCCGATTATCCTCTGGTATATTTTCGTTTTCCAAAGTACTTAAAGAATCCTGTATGTTATTATAAAGAGTCCTATATATTTTTTTCGAGGGTAATGCTTTTTGTATATAAAAAATGTATAATCACCGAAAATAATAGGTACTGGTGCAAAATTGACAATACGGACAAAGATCAAATCAAATTTGTCATAATTTTGCGTGAATATAAATTTAATTTTTCCAATATTTTTTGTGTTACAATTTCAACCACCCTCTTTGTCCTGCTTCAAATAACAAACATCTGGTCACTGCGCGTGCGCCGATCACGCGTCGCGGCGCGAGCGCTTCTAAATATAGCCCCGCCTCCCGTCGAGCCGATGTAGACCGACACTGGAGATTTCCAACATTCCAACCCCTCGTTATTGTTTTTCTAGTCAGAAATAATGAAGATTATTCTCCACCTGTTATCATTTGTCTACTTAAAAATTATTACCTAAAGCTAAGTCCAAGGTAAACATTTCCATAATTGATTTAAAAAAATGTATATATTATAAAAGCCCTAGAAGAAAACTATAAATTATTTAATGTACTTATTAAATATATATTAAGCATGTTTGCTTCTGTCATTATTGTCAATAGTTTCAAAGAATAAAATCACATATGAAGTATCACATTTAAACGTATTCAGCCAACGTGAATACGTTTTGTATTCACGTTGGCTGAACCCGTATTTGCCCGTGGGGTCGTTTGATCCTATTGATTAAGTATATAACCAAAAAAAAATATCATCTATTTTATATTAATGACTATAACACGAATCTATTCGTAGCAATTCCTTCCAAGTTATGGTTAAAACACAGTCTATTATTTAAGTATGTAGTTTGACAAGGTGTTTTAATGACGTAACCACTTGAGCAACGTTGCAGTATACAACCCAATCGCTGTAAAACACAGATTTTTTGTTCTAAAATTCAAAATATAGTTACAGGAAAATCGATTGAAATCTATTTTAAGCCAATTTCCACTTGTAGCTTCGCCCACATGGTGGTGGCAGATATTAGATACTCTATGTCCTACTCAGTCACAACGACCCATGACGACGTGTATGAAAAATTTCATAATTATTGGTTGAGTAGTTAAGACGTAAAAGCCTAACAATAAAAAAATGTACAAACTCACTTTAGCATATATAATATTAGTAACATTCTTACTAATAATATAAATCTCCGTTAAAATCAACGAAAACTTTACGCTTATATTTGAATGTTTTTTTTTTCAATATATAATTTAAATTCGTTAAATAGCTAAGATTTCATATTACTTATATATACAAAATTGTATGTATTCAAAAGCTGAAAAGAGAATGTGTACGAAAAAGTTTTTTTGCAAAGTAAAAGTTTACATATTAGGTTATTCAATTATTAAAACACGTGAACTTTACACGCAATCGTTGTATTTCATTTAGAATATACATAGACAAAAGTGAACTGTAAAAAATAATTAATTAATGTTATATAATAATGAATTCATATAAAATATTAATACATATAATATACAATCCGTGTATTAAATAACGATTCTGAAATGGTTACTAATTGAATTAATTGTATTCTGACTAGGTTTTTTTATATCTCTTGATTCTAATTAAATTGTAATAAAGCAGTGAATCAAAAGAAGATTGAGAATATCATAAACAAGTTGTCTATTCAAACTTTGAACTTTGATTTTAAGACCTTATGTATTATACTATTATGCAAAAGAAAGGAGTTAATAAAGTTTTAACTTTACGTAATAAAATATTGGCGTACGATTTATCGTGGCATCCTAGTTTCATGAAAATATTTTGTTATTTCTTCGTTTCGACGTATATAGCGATTGAGGCAATAATTTTTTTTTTGAGCTTTGCAATCAATTATGCAATTAAAGCAAGTGCATCTGATATGATGATGTTGCCCTTAGTAATAGCAGCCAAGGTGACAGTTCTCAAAAACAATTTCTTAGTTGCGCAAGAGATATTATAGAACAACATTGTGCTCTCTCTATTTCTTCAATCTTATAAGCCAAGTGGACGACAATCCTACAAGACCGGAGAGATTTCAGATACAGGATCAGAGGCATTACTTCCCATCATCCTTACATGCTTCTGATAGAAATGTTCACTTAGATTCAACCTTGAAATATCACTTTAATTTCGCATTAAGAAGTTTCTTTACTACATATAAATAATATTTTCTTAATGAATTATAATATGCTTTAAAATAATTCAAAATTTCGTATATACCTATTCTATTTTACTTTCACGTCTAAGGATATGACACGTGCGCCGTCCGCAAAGTAAGTTGAGATCCTTTGGCAGCTGCGGCTCAATGTGACACCCGGTGACTCAACTGGGAGTGCTTTAAAAAATCCAATTGGTAATTTAAGAGTGGGAAATTTTTTGACATAAAACTTTTTGATAAACAAAAAATTACTGGACGTAAAGAATCTATAACAATAATTTTGACTAATTTTGGTGTAACTAAAACTTTAGAGATGTTTGCAGCAAATTTATAAAAGAGTAAGTGAAAACTATTCCAAAATATAATTCGGTTATAGAAAAAGTTAGTTAAGAAAAAAACAAAGCTGTATAAATAAATATATTGTAAAACAACGCACAAATATATTTTATATTCTGTCTCGTTTGTCTAGTAGGCAGCTTTACGACTGAACATCCTTAGGCCTTAGGTGTAGGCCCTGAATCAGGCCAAAAACAAGTTAATTCGTTTTTTTAGCGAAGATATTCTATTCCGAAATCAATTCCGAAGTTTTAAAACTATTGTTAGAATGTAAAGCTGTGTTTGGCTAATACATACGGTTACGTATACGATTTATCAAGAAAAGCTTTGAAACGCACGGTAATAGCTGATAAGATCTAAGCACTTCTTTGCTGGCACTTTTACTGAATTCATGAGTTATTATTATAAACAAAAAACAAGAAAGGAAACTGAAGTAGTGCAGCGATCATATTAAGTGTACATATAGCGAATATAATGGATCAGCATGATTGTTTTCAAGTTATTGATTTCTTTGGGTAAAAAGCTTTCAATCAGAAATGGTTCTCGATGTCACCGCCTAACTGTGACATCAATTCCATCGCGAACAAAGAAATTTGGCAACTCCTTTCTTTGCCGCACTTCCAAAAAATGGAATTCCTTACCAGCTCACGTGTTCCCCTCCTCTTACAACCCGGGTTCCTTCAAACGAGGCGTGAAGAGGCATCTTGCGGGCCGGCAAGGCGGAGGCGGCTAGTGCAGAACGTTTTTCCCGTCTGTACTGGCCGACGTCGCGTTTGGACTCTACTACCACTTACCATCAGGTGGAGTAGAGTCATTTGCCCTCCCGGCGAATATAAAAAAAAAATGATGACATCCGCAGGCGAACCAAAGTAACCGACATAGCCCGAAGAATTGCTAAATTGAAGTGGCAGTGGGCGGGGTACTTTGCTCGCAGAACCGACGGCCGCTGGGGCAGAAAGGTTCTCGAGTGGCGACCACTAACCGAAAGACGCAGCGTGGGCAGGCCCCCTACAAGGTGGACCGACAACTTAGAACGAGTCGCGGGAAGCCGTTGGATGCGGGCAGCGCAAGACCGGCCAACGTAGAAATCCTTGGGGGAGGCCTTTGTCCAGCAGTGGACGTCTTTCGGATGATATAATGATGATGATGAAAAAGCTTTCATCGCCCACACTAATATTTGCGTCTAAATATGAAGAAAAAAAATGCAAATTAATTCAACTTGAAAACAACAGAAAATGCACTATATAGATAAAAATAATAAAGTTAAATTTAAAAAAGCTTTATATGTACAAGTATATCGTTGGCAAAAATATAGCCAATTTTGTTGGTTATATTTTCTTCCAAAGCTTTCCATAGGAGGCTTGACGTCTGGTGTTCTTTCGCCGTAAAATTCTACCAAATCCTTCGCATTTTGCACTGACCCAAGTCCAAATAAACAGGATACCAGCTACCACGTCATGACGACACAAATGACGATAACTTATTTACTAAAATAAATATGTATAAGTGTAATAGGTAAAGACTCCAAACATGTTTTGAGGTTTCTACATTAAAGTTGTTTTATTTTGTAAAAGGGTGGTTTTACTTGGTGGTGGGGCTTTGTGCAAGCCCGTCGGGGTAAATACCTGCCTACATCTATATACATATTCAACCACCAAACAACAATAGTCAGTATTATTGTGTTTCAGTTTGAAGTGCAAATACAGAAAGGGACATGACATCTTAGGTTTCAAGTCCGCATACTTATATGAAATAATAAAGGGTAAAATAATTAAGTGTAATTTTATTGTGATTGCTGCATTCCAGTTTGATGAGTATTTGATTACAGACATTAGGGATATTATAATTTAGACACTGTAGTTGGTAGAAGGGCCTTACAACATTTTACGACTTACGTTTTTCACAGTGAAAAACAGGCAGCGATAACTACTCACTCTATCTAATAATTTATTTCAATGAACAAAACCTTCAAAAGTACTCTTGAGATCTTGAAGCAGCACACAGCTTAAACTATAAGACATCGAGATTTTAATTTGGAGGATGCCCTTGGTAGAAAAGGTGCTATTTTGCAAAATTTTATCACCATCTTCAAGAACATTCAATCGACCCGTTTGAAGTTAAGTTTTTGAAAATAGACCGTCTCGCGGAACACGCATCAACATTAACTTTTAACTTTCCACAGGTGAAGCAGCGGCTGTTAGTGCTATAGCATGAGTGTTATATAGATGTGGCGAGGTGAATCGAGCATCGTGTCTACAACGAAGGCCACTTTATTTACTGTCAACGATGAGACAGAGGCATTATTCTAGACGAAGTAATGATTCATTCGGTATGAAATATGAATAAGTTATGTTGAAATCATGTTTTTCATATATTTACATATTTCTTAGTTTATTACGTCATTTATTCTCAATTATTTGGTTGATATACTTTCGACCCTTCTCGTTGATATATTTTCTAAACAAACTACAGTACGGTTCTATACAATTAGGACCAGTAGATTTAGAAATATTACTTGTATTTTATAATTAACGCGTGTTTAAAAGGACTAAAGGAAAATGTTGTTATTTCAGACATACAAACGGATAGATAGATTAACGCAAAACAGAGTGCATTAGAATATTTTTATTATTATTTAGCACAAAATCATAGGATAAGACACCGTAATTTCATCCCTACTAAATCTGGAACATATGTTCTTCAACTATTCTTATAAGACACTAGTAATGTATAGATATGCAAAATTACAAAAAAAAAAAAATTATTTACGACGATGGCCTCCGTCGTTTCAAATACAAATATAATATAACAACTTAAAAAAAAAAAAAAACTTTCTCTGGTTCTTCTCAAGAGTACTTTTTCTTCCGAACCAGCAGTACATTTTTCATAATAGACATGTAAGTGTAATATTTCTATATTGAATGAAGATTTATTTATTTACTCTGTTAACGTTATATTAACATAGATGATGTAAATGACGCATTAATCGAATTTAATAAATGAATGAAAATAGGTCAGTACTTCATAATTACTTTTTATTAACATTACAAATTCATAGCACGTAGTTTTTTTACTTTTGTAATTAAAGCGAACGTCTGTTTTCGGTACGTAATAGTAAATCTCATTAATACGTCCCCAGAGGAAGATACGGAAGTAGAGGGAGGGATGGATGATTTGCAGATGTTTTGTTGCTTTGAGTTAAATTTTACTGGCTTCTACATGTCCACTTTTGTCGGCGGTGACAATCTAATCGTCCCGGCTTCGTACGGGTAGATAAGGGTAAAAAATTATTTTGGGTAGGATTTGCGTAAAATCCGTTCTTAGTGAGCGTCTACGTCGGAGAAGGAGTAACCGTGACAAATTTCAAGTCAATCGTATCTGTTTATATAAAACATTGAAGTGTAAGGTTAAAAGTTCTAGGAACCTACTGATATATAGAAATAACTCTTAAAGTGAATTGGCATAGAAATAACGCAAAAACATATTAGAATTGATAACTTGCTTTTTTTTGAATCAGCTTAACAATTTCACTTTCCCAATATATGGTTTTACTTAATGCTTTAAGAGAAAAACGGTGTATCATGTTAGCGCCGGTGTAGGCGGGTTTTTAATGAGCTGCCACCGTGGCGAACGGTGGTTTGGCTTAATTTTATTACAATAATATTTTTTACAGAAGATCACAAGTCGGAACTCGGACAATAATCACTGTGTGTACGTAAAAACGCTTAATTTGTATTTATTATTCATCTCTAGTCTAATCCACTGAGAATTAGGAAAAAAAACGGTAATGAAACTTGAATGTGTCAGGAGGAATTATGAAACATGAAAACACACCAAATCAACACTGGGATGACTTTAAATCGAATAAAAATAACATATTTTTACGGATATAAAAATAATTAAATCAAATTGCTAATTTTATTGTGACGTAATAATATTATATCGATAATGATATACGTTTACAAATATATAGTTCGTTATTATGCCTTACTGTACGAGTGATTCAGCAGTTTAAGTGTTTTAGTACAAAGTTATTGAATAACAAATAAGATTTTTTTTTAAATACGATGATACGAAACGTATTCGATGTTACTAATTTTCTGATAATTTATTATATTCAAAGACAATAAACATATTAAAACAAATCATTCGTAATAACTAAAATCACTTACACGTGCCAATAAGCAATAATATTTGGAATAATCCCGCCGTCTTCCCACGTATCGATACTAAACGCCAGAACAAGATCTTTGTCTGAAGTGTCGTTTATATGGATCTCACAAAGCACTTTGTCTAATCACTTTGTTTTGAGTGCATTGCTATTGCACCTGCGCTTTTATTTTAAACTCGGCCGAGTCAGGAGACCAGACCAGATTATAACATAGATATCTGTAAGTCATTTTAACGTGTTCCGTTCTCACAGTTTACCAGTGAGAACTAATTTAATGATATTAATATGGAGATAGTTTTATGGAATCAATAAAATTACAATAAAGAGTAGGTATTCGCAGCATATATATATTCTTAAAGGAGGTCATACTAGCGTAGAAAATTGCAATATTTCATTCCAAATATGAGATACGTGCTGTAAATTTATAGGTTTGTTACCAATACAACGGATATTACAAAAATAGTGAACTACGAAATTAAAAAACGTATATTGTATATCTTTTGAGGAGAAGGGAGGCCTCCTCTCCTCAAAAGGGAGAGGAGGCCTTAGCCCAGCAGTGGAACATTAACAGGCTGTTACTGTTACTGTTACTGTATATCGCAATTTATAAACGACGTACTATATATAATAATCTTGACGTATGCGTGAAACAAGAGACATTGATACGTACATACATACTCGCACACATCCATCACTCCCAAGTATATAAACACACAAAAACATATACATTGACAAAAAATGGTCAAAAGTGAATGAGGAGAAATATATTCCTTAAACGAGCAAACAATAATATAACTTACAATAATTAAAAACATATCTATATATAATCTACTATAAAAAATTCTTGGTCACGTTGCAAAAATGGTTATGAAACTGCGCAAACTTTACTCGTCAAATAATTTCGAATTGAATCATAGATTAGACGTCGATAAAAAGGTTCATACAGGCATCGTATAGCAAGCCCGTCTAAGTAGGTACCAACCACTCTTCAGATATTCCACTGCTAAACAGCAATAAATATTTTTATTGCGTTCCGGTTTGAAGGGTAAGTGAGCCGGTGTAACTACAGGCACAAGGGATTTGTATTTGTATCGCCACAGACGTATTGTCCGTGCCTTTGGTGTATCATATCTATAATTTTTATTAATGTTATAATGTTATTAATATCTATAATCTGCCTGCATGTTTATTATCCGGCAGCATCGCAACCTACGTTTCAGGATTAAGAACTTTTGACGTCGTAGAATCCAGATGACTACTTCATACTTCTTTGGTATGTGTGCCAGTTGGCTTCCTTGAAAGGGTGTTAGTTGTCTTAGATTGTTATGTATTACAGTATTTAATATGATGAGAAATTTAATTGGTAGTGGTTCTTCTTGGTAGTATCGACATTCCTAATTAGGAACTTTACATTTGATATAATCCTGTAAAATTACGAGACAATCGTGCTTATAAAAGCCTACTTTGATAAAGAATATTTTATATAAGTTTAGGTAACTATATCTTAATATACATATCAATTCATCATACCGTAATTTATTCCGAAATTTCATGGGAGCAGAAACTTTTAATTACGTCTAAGACAATTTCTTATTAACTTTATATTATAAGTCAATTGAAACATATTTATATAATAAATAAATGTATAATAATAATAATTAAAAAAATAATCAATTGTGTACGAAAACCTCATAAAACATGTTGGACTCTCAATAAATTTTCAGTACAACAGCACTCAGGTTCGACTCGTTCGCTTTGTCCATCTTTCAGCTCACTGACGCACCGTTAAGCCAAGAGAGGGGGTGATTGTGTTGGCGTGGTGCCAAGTCGGCGTCTCTGGCAACAAGCCAAATCGGGAGCGTAATGGAAAAAATGGCCGTCGCGCATCTTTTATATGCGTCAGAGGCGCGCGCGCAACGCTGCCTAGTTATAGGCGGTTCTCTTGTGGTTGTGAAAACTGTAACAATTCGGGTTTATTATTTTTATTTTCATCCTTATACTTAAATTTATAAGAATATAAAAAAAAACTATATAAATATTTCATATAATGCTTACACGTAGAAGCATGCGATTGATGACGTTAACAACATACTTCACTGATATATTATAAAAAATTATGAGCATATTTGAATTTGTATCTTCACTGCTATAGTAACTGAAGTACAAGTTAATGTAACGGGCGCATACATTAACACAAACATTATCTATTACATTGCATGCATTGTAAGTTACAAATAAATAATCTGTAATGAAATTTCCATATAAGAAAATAAACTCCAAAACTTCTAGTAAACAATATCTTTGCAGACAAAGACGGCTACTGTTGTTAGCCTAGATATATTTAAATCAACAATATTCATCTGATTTGATATCGGAGAAATTAAATTAAATACTTTAAAATAACATTTCTATACGTTTTATTAACACAATATATTTAAAAAACACAAAATCGACTTACATGCGTAAGTCAAACAATTAATTTCAATCAGTAATTTCAATGGCTGCAAATGATTGAATCGCTTTTAAAATTGAAGGAAAGGAGAAAAAGGTACACGAATAGTAAAATATGATTGACCATTCAATTATTTTGCAAAACGACGTTGGATATTGAGTTGTGCGAATAGGGAAATGTCAAACGAATAATTCATGTAAATATGATTGCTTTAGTCCGTTCAGTGAATGGTTTTCTTTTGTTTTCAGAGTGATTTGTAATATTTTGAAATAAATTTTCGTACTAAAACACATGAAGTTAATAGTTAGTTAAGTTGTTTAATTGAGTTTATTTTTTCTTATACGCTTAAATAAATATATTAAGCCAATCTTTTCTTTTCTACAAAATTCGATTTCGGTGCAGCTTGTAAACAAATAAAATTAAATTATATAAAAAAGGCAATTAAAAATAAGAAAACATTCTTTTGTAATCAAAACATCTAAAATTGACGTAGAAACCCATAAATGAAATAAATGTAAAACCCTCTTTAGCATCGCTGTAATCCGGAAAACATGACCGAAGCTCGCTTTGATGAATTAAATCAGTGTATTATTTTTGTCAAGAACGACAGTCAGACAAAATGCTTTAATGAAACTTTAAATTTCCTTTTCCGCTTAACAAACGATGCTTTCATAGACAGCAACTGAATGAATAAAACATTTGTGCAAAAAATATTACCGCGAACATAGACGGAGCAATTAAAGCTTTTAAGATTTAAAATTGTTTTTGAGCCAAAAAATTTGAGACGTCGGCTCGAATTACTGACAGTTAAACAGAAATATATATAAAACGTATAACATTCACAAAACCGTAAACACGAACTAATAGCATTGAAACTTCCGTGAACAATGATCGATAAGTGAAAAAAAAACGGTAGTTTCTGAGATGTTTTCGTAAATTTCTTTTGGATATCAATCAAATGTATGTAAAAACTTATGGATTACTATATCGTACCTTTCTTATGATTTATTAGGTACTGAAGAACAAAACATTTGAACTATAAGAATATTAACTTATCCTAACGTATGTGTAGAATGACAACGTTCATTCCGTGGTCCCCGTTAGAGGTTAACTATAATTAACTATAGGCTTTTTTCTTAAGTTTCTAAATAAACATTTCCATAGATATTTGGCGTCAGACTGGTCTGGCACTATGAATATGTTATTTTATAAAAAGCATCTAGGAAAAATTATTAATTAAAAAAACAATTCTTATATAACTTTTATACGATTTCCGAATAGCGATTTCAAAAGGAGGCCCAGTAGAATTATTCAATATTAAAAAAAACTCTAAACTTACGGCAAACACATGCGACATTCATCTTAATAATTATAAAATTCAAAGGATACACGGATCAAAATATCGGATAAATATCGTTATAAGTCGATTCAACATTTCACAAGTGAAATAGCTACGATGTAACTTACAGAATTCCATTCCTTTTCAATATGTTTTGTTCATCAACTCGAAGCGTATATTCTATATAAGTACTCTTAGAGTACATAACCTAATGATGACTACAATAGAAGTAATTTGTATTTAATTTATTTGAATATTCTGTCATAGTACAGCCCGAGCCAAAAACCGCGTGCATAATACTTTTATACGTATGTAACTTGCCTAAGTTTCGACGTAACACATACTCTGAATACAAATGATACTGTAATTAGTCAGTCAATTGAAATAAGCTGTAAACATTTTTGTTATGATTTTCATATTTTATTTTTCACTATCTAACTCGACATCGACTTATAATAATTGAAAACGCTGTAAAACCTGATGCATTCTATTAATCTAAATGGACTTCAAAACCTAACAATACCAATGAATAACATTAAAAACTATATATATATATATATATATATATATATATATATATATATATATATATATGACTTTGTGCAGGTCCGTCTGGTACCACCCACTCACTAATTAATTATTCTACCACTAAACAGTGATAAATCGGTTTACTACGCTACGGTTTGAAGGGTGAACGAGCACAATTACGGACATTAGAGGCAAAAACCTCAGAAGAAGTGATTAATATTTCTTACAGTACCAGTACTATACCTAAGGGCGCTATACTTTCTAAAAAATATGGTTCAAAAAATTAGTCATCTAAATGGTTAACATAAATTGTTACTTCATTGAAAATTGCCGGTACATTTTCAGATGATGTATTCTCATGAACTTTAAAGCTAGTACGTTTTTTATTAAGCGACTATCGAACCATGGAATCGTTAACAGAGGATTAATAAGTAACTTTTATGTAGTAATTTAGCATCAATTAAAAACGACTTATTCGTAAGATTTTAATACTTTGTTTTTCATTAAAAAAACTAGGTATAACATAATCATAATCCTCAAGAAAAATAGAGTTAACCGAATAATAAAAATCATGAGGCCCTATTAAAATTTTATAGAGGACATTCTAACACTCGATGTTGTCGTGAAGAGTTGAGTGTTCTGGAACGGTTCCAAGGCGCAACAGGCGAAGCCGCTGTCACATAAAACGTAGAACAATCATTTCTCGGCTCTCAATTTTTTTCTTACTTGTTTTAATGGCTTGTAAGCTTGTGGAGTATTTTTCTTTTACTTTTTCATTATATCATTTTATTGTCTCTGTCAATCTATCTAGCTCTATCTACAGCTAGCTAACTAGCCTATACAGAATAAAAAAAAATGAAGAATCATTGAAATTATTTCGTTGATTTAAATATGTTTGCTATAAAGTAATTAAAGCTATTGTTTTTTCTTTCTATAATATTTGATCTTTAATTGACATTTGAAAATGGAGTTATGTTCTTTTATTTAAAATGAAATGAAATTCATGGCGGCGGGATACGTCTCCAATACTTATCTGAGTCGTTTGGCGGGATGCCAACTTCGGAAGCTGTAGTGGTGAAAATCTACGTATGCGTGTGCGCTGAAAATGTACGGTCAGCATAATTGACGCCCGCCTTTATTAATTTTAATTATTGAATTATAATATAATATGACATTAAATTTTATTTGTTATAAAATCCAGATTATTTTTTGCAACACAGATATTTCAAATAATTTTTATTACCTACAAAAGAAAATCAAATTTTGTTTGAATTAAATGTAGGTAATAAAATTAAATAAATGGCTCTTATAGAAAATAAGCGCCTAGACAACAGCATTATTGCGTTATAAATAACCACTGATATCGGGATTAGGGGACAGCACATGCAAATGCATGGAGCTAATATATGTTGATTTAATATCATATAAACCAACATATCTATGCAATTTAATTTACGGTAAAATGTAAAGAGTTTTTTTCCGGTTCTTCTCGTAAGTAGAATGAAGTTTTTTTTTATGTCTCCATAGCTTACAAGAGCATCATATCTAGTGGCTAAAAATGTAGGACTTGAGGTCACCAGACCCTCATCAAAATCAATACGTATATTACATTCCAATCCAGGGAACATATAAATTATTTTGCAAAATGAGGATAACATGTGCTTGTAAGAGGAGACTATTAAATAAATAAAAAAAAATGATTTTTTTGATTTCAAACGAGTGCAGCAATTTACATTATATGATAGATACATTTCTTTCAAACTTCTCATTATAGAGAGCTTGTTATGTAAATGTTTTCTTCAACCGTACGTGGTAAGAGAGTACGTGGTACGATGACCTCGAATGCACGTCTGGCCAAATGCCGGCGAGCCGGACCGCTGTTACGTCGCTAACACACATTTGATTCTGAGAAAGTTTATAAAGAATGAAATAAAATATCTGTATATATAGTCAAAACAATAAAGGCTTTATATGATATTAATGAAGATGTAATTAATTCAAATGTGAGAAAATGAAATATCTTCCGTCGTTTCTGCTAAGCTGTTTCTTTGTGTCTTTTGTTTTATTCCTACATGCATAATATTATTGTCTAATCTGTCAATTTTTCTACGTATTGTCTCATAAGTAATATAGAAAAAGAATATTTTCGATGTGCTATATAGTAATTATGGTCTTTTTGTCAGTTATATGAGTATGCTCAAAATACAAAATAGTAGTTATTTTATAAGTATTAGTTTTTCAAGATCATTGTAATATTCAGTATCTTATCTTAGAAAACTCGGCGGTGCTTGCCTGAAATCTTACCCACGATCTATCCACAGATTTATCTTCCTAGGCTCTTATAACATAGTATATATATAATATATTTGAAATACAATAGCACATACATTTATTTGTAACAGACTGTAAATAGCTCACTACTGAGCTTATTCCATTACGCAGTTCTAATGTGTGTTGGTGGATACAAATATGGTAATTTCCATTGCACCACCAAGCATGAGAATTATGAACACAAGTTAGGCACATGAAAATTCTGTGGTGCTTGCTTTGGTTCGAACCTACATTCTTCGGTTAAGAGTCACGTATTGTAGCTACTGGGCCGTTTCGGCTAAAAAAACAATAAAAGTAATGAATTAATTGTAACCTTAAAAATAATGTTTGCGCATGTCTATTTAAAAAGGTTGGTTAATATTTTTTTTCACACAGATGCAGTGGAAATGGCATTAGTGATAATAATCGGACAGGGATGACTGTTTCAGCAATAATATTTATATTTCGTTTGCCAAAAACGTGCCGTGGGCGTACATGGGTTAATGTGACCACGACAATTGGGTTGAATCGGACAATCCTGACCCGATAACTTAATTAATTCACGATCAAAACCTTTATTCAAAATTGGGAATATATAAGGATGTGGAAATGAAATATTGATAGATTTGAAGATGGGACTGGGTCACTCGCACTGACTGCTTTTGGCTTTTACGGTTTTCTTCGGAAGCTAATCAAGTTTTCGATTACTCAATTTCAACATTTGCAATGCAATCAAAATTACCTTATCTTATATTCTTTCTTTTATAACTGACCGTCTGTAATTAATTAACATTGCCTCTGGTGAAACAATATTAATGTTCTCGTGATCGAATGATCGACAATGGAATCTGTCACGATTGGAGCGCGTTCAGGCAGGCAGGCAAGACGTGATCAGAGGCAGGGCTAACAGTTTTTCGTGTTTTCCGAGGTTATCATTTAACACAGCAAACTTTTTAATTCCAAGCTGCTGAGAATACCTTGCCTGATCCAATAAATTTTTCATTAGCCCAATCTTTTATTGTAAAATTATGTAATCACCCGTTGATCAATTCGCTAATTTTAACGTCTCTCAAAATTTCACAAAAAGTTGCCATTAAATTAAAAAAAAAACATTCCTCTTTGTCCAAGAAGCGTGTGGCAAAAATTAAATAAATGCTATTAAATAATCACTCCTGATATTTTCAAATACATGGAATCCCCTCATGTTTATATCTACGTCGTGTGAAATATTACATTACTACTTAAGCGTCCCGACTTCACACTGGTAAAATAACGGATTTACCTCATAATATTTTTTCAAGTAATTCTTAATGTATCACAAAATTTATTTATATATCAATAAAAGATGATAAACGATCTCTCCTTCCGTTTTATTTCTCCTTAATCTCCTATTGTTAATAAATAATATTATGACCGAGTTTTATTTAAATATCTTGTAAATGGTAACTAACGGGTTTGCTTATAAACTTTGCTTAGCGGCTGTTTAGTTAAACGCTGATTTCGCTCTTTTGGTAATTATTAATTTGGCATTCGAAAAAAGAAGCGGCAATTTTTAAAAGCAAAGCATGTTTGGAATTAATATTTAAACAATCAATTCGCGTACTATGACTACGTTATACATATTATAGTTAAAGTATAAGCTATTATACTGTAAAAGTACCATACCAATTTACGATTATTAGTTATAGAAATTAATCTGGAGAAAAAATACGAACAAAACTTCTCTCTATAATATTTGTGTGATTTGAGAAAAGGAAACAGCTACATTATATTCGAGGTCATTACGACGGGAAATTATTAGTAATCAATGTAAGAAGGAAGTCGAGCTATTTGTTGTGATTTTGTAAAGTACGTGTAATAACAAATTTCTCAATAAATACAAATATTATTAAGATATCCAATGACTTGTGATATCTTTATATTAAATTTTTTGGTAGAATAAAGATAAAATTTTATAATTTACATATAAAATTAATATGACCCGCTGGATAACTATATGATAAAAGTAAATCGTGGGTTCAAATACAAGCAACACTTAGTTTTCAAATGCTAAATTTGTTTTATAATTAATGATTGTTATTTCATAAATGTTTTTTCCAACTATATCATTCTCCACTTTTTATATATAACATTAAAGCTTTGAATTTTTATAAATATATAAACGTTGTATACTGGCGTTAACTTCTCGGTAAACTGACACATCGAATTTATAAAAATTGTTCAGTCAAGAGTGACTTATAAAGTTTTATTGGATAGAGAATTCCTGGATTCAATTTTCTGCTAAAATCTTTTTACAAAACAAAAGCAATACAAATACTTAGCAATACTTTTACTTTTAGAATAAAAAAGTAAACATTAGGGCCTGTAAATGTCCCACTGCTTATTCCTAGCCGCTATGTAAATGAGGCAGTCATTTTTTAAATATAAATAACATGAAAACTGTCGAAGATGCATAATTATCAGTTGATCTTATAACTAAGTAGCGACCTCTTATAGACATTGTTATAGATAAGATTCGAGACGAAAGCAATATGAACTTAAGAGCGGTGATTATATTTTTATGTATATAATATATAGTACTAACATAATAACTTTCTTATTTTATTTATGTCAACGTTATAAAACGCTAGTAAAAGATAGCCAAGTCTAACATGGAAAAGTTAACAAAGTTCTGCGTGCGTTCTAGTGCGTAGTTTTTCTTACATACAGCGAACTGATCCATCCTAAATGTAAGCATGAGCGGTCGCCCACGTGTTAAATATTTACAGAATTATTCGCTGAACCATTTGATCGAATGATGGACGAAGGGCAGAGAGAACGTTCATGACGATATACGTATTAACCTCTGTAAATCTGTGAAGCTACGTTGATTCAGGAAAAATACCCCCTTCTTAGTAATAACGATATGATGGGTCATCATCCTGATTTTAGTAACAGCCACAGTCAACGGAGACTAGCATTCTGCGTCAGCGTTTTAATAGTGCATAAGTGTGTACGCAAACACCTTCATTATTTATTCCCTCAATCTGATGAGACGGCCAGCCGACACGACTTGAAGCATCTTAAGCGTAGGACTGACGGCTACACGAGTTTTCCGAAACTAAAAATTGCTTGAGAGACAAAACCAATAGCTATGTATTGTGATTCAGAATTTGAATACAGGACCCATAATTAGTTTTATTAAATAACCGAAAGACCAACGAGATGCAAAATACACTTTACTAATAAACGCAATTCTTTAACTATTATTAACATTACTTCACTATTACTAACAATACTTTGTCTTTTTCTATTGAATTCCATAATGGTAAGGACAGAAAGAGACATTCGTTTATAAATTTACATATGCATATTGCTATATATATATGTTGCTATATATATATGTTGCTATATATATATGTTTCTGGTAGTTTTTTTTTCAAAATCGGTTCAACAGCTTGGTACGCCGGAAGGAGAAAATAGAACACCCAGAAAAAGAGTAAGATGTCTGATTCTAACTACATATATAACATGTCTTACCTCATTTAAAGTACTGACGTCGCCTAATCATGACGTTTTGCCTAAATGACATAATTCAGAAACTGAAGTCTGTTTTATTATAACTCAATCCAGCTCTAGAATATTCCACTCAAATATTGAATCACTTTTGGTATTTAAAATGCTTAATGTCACTAAACAATTTCTACATTATCTCCCATGAACTCTTTTCCAAGATAAAAAATATACTATACGTTACGTTACATAGAAGCTTGCCCTGAAAATATACATGAACATTCGAACAATTATGTTTTGACATGACATTTAGTTACCATGTTTATTTATTTTTTCAGCTTCTGGTTCGTCCAGCAGTGGACGACGATAAGCTGAAAAAATAAAGCCTCCCCCATAGAACGCCAACCATCCCAATCTTGGGCAGCCCGCATCCATTTTTCAAATTTTTCAAATCGTCGGTCCACCTTGCCGCAGGGCGTCCTACACTATTTGTTTAGTTGCCTAAGCGTGGTCTCCACTCTAACACGTGTCGGCTCCATCGGCCATCAATGCGCCTGGACACATGACCAGCCCACTTCCACTTCAGCGAGCTAACTGAATAATAATTTTTACTATAAATGTTCTGAAATAGTCGTCTAAATATATTATGTTCGGTACATATTAATCCCTATTTAACGAATATATATTATCACAAGTAAATATTGAATGAGCAATCCTCCATGCGGATGATTTGACTAGAAAATTGATACGTACATACATACATTTAGACATGACGTGACAGGAAATTACGTAATGCTTGACGTGTAACTGAAAACGAGAATCATTTAAAATTGATTACGAATTAATAGAAAAAAAAATACAATTAATTATATCGATAATTGTTAAACATCAAAACAAATTATCATCAACGAAAGTTATAAATAAGAGTAAGTGCCCATCAACTAGTTCCATTAAAAATTTCCCGGTATCACACGTAACCTTTAGCAAAGGCGTCACGCGTTGGCTACACACTGTGACTAACACTGGCACAACTGGCAGTGTGCCAAAATCTCGACCTATATACCATGCCATCTCGCCTTCCTAGAGCACCGCTTGACAATTGAATTAGGTTCATATGTACGTTTTATTGCTTTATATGGTTCCGTGACGTGTTGTGTTTTAGTACTAAATAAAACCTTGTAATAATACCTTATTATTCATATGAATCAACAAACAAATATTTATCTGAATGGATACATTTCAATTACATTTTTACCAAATATATTAAGTAGGGAGTTTTAAAAATTGATACCAGATTAAATTAATATTTACTGGTGTTAATTAATATTTACTTGGTGGTAGGGCTTTGTGCAAGCTCGTCTGGGTATGTACCACCCACTCATCATATATTCTACCGCGAAACCGCAGTACTTGGTATTTTTGTGTTCCGGTTTGAAGGGTGAGTGAGCCAGTGTAATTACAGGCACAAGGGATATAAAATCTTAGGTCCCAAGGTTGGTGGCGCATTGGCTATGTAAGCGATGGTTAACATTTCTTACAATGCCAATGTCTATGGGCATTGGTGACCACTTACCATCAGGTGGCTCATATGCCGGTCCGCTATATTATTACCGCCTATTCTATAAAAAAAATAGTTTGGTATACGAGACGAATTAACATTTATTTTAATGACTTTATAAGAAACTTTTTTTTTAAATATAGATAACTAATCGAATTCAATCTGGTATTAGTTAAAAATTAAACAATTAAATTTGGAAATGTCCCATTATTGAGTTAAAACTTTTTAAGTTTCTTTTTTAAGGATTCGTCCTCTACCAGTCTAGCATCTACGGGCTTTACATCAATACACAAATTAACAGATTTCTATCAAACATATGCAGTTCCGATTATGAATATAATAAAGCAACTGAAAGTTCAAATGTTTTTCCCAGAGCCGAGCTGAACCCGCAACCTTAAGTTAAGAATCACTTACTGCGACATCTCGGCTCTCAATCTAGAATATTCCAAACAATAATGGTTACAGAATAATATTAAAAAAGAAATATATTAGACACAGAAAAATAAATGTTCTACGATAAATGAATTTTATGAGAACTCATCAACTGTATCAAGATCACAGGTTGAAGATTCATAAGTGTTTTTCTTTAGTAGAAATAAAACTATTTGATAGCAATTTATCGTGATATGAAAACAATAACATAATAAAACAAAAGTAAGTTTACGCCCACATATTTAGACACTGTTCAGTAAAGGCAAGATTCTTGGCAGCTAAAGCGTACTAGTTTATTTCATAAAGTAAACATCCCGACGCGATGATGTAACTCATTTCACACCTTAAATATGGCCATCTATAAGCATACATTATCCTGAACTTCATAACATAAATCAGAATATTAAGACGTATCTACAAAAATTTATGTGTAAACTATGATTTCAGAGTAGTTATTGTTGAATTTTAAATAACTCCTACTGTTGCTTTTATCTCATGGATAAACTTATCCATGTTGAACTCTAAATGATGATGTTCTCCTGACTAATTTCGGCCATGGCGGCCAATCTCAAGCGAGATTAGCCAACTGCGCAGGACAAATTATTACGCACAAGCGTGCACAAGCCTTAATCTAAAAAATACTGCCGCAAACATCACCTTTACTTTACATTCAACGTCGACGTCAAAAATCTTTATTCAATATACACTACACTTGCCCATTGATTATCAAAAATTTACCACCGGTTCGAATAAACGCAGAACTGAGACGAACCGGCGAACGAAATTCAGCGGGCTTTTTGTTATCTCTTCATATTGTATATATCTTAAACATTACATAGATATATTACGACATCTGTAAACAGCTCCGAATGAACAGCTCTTTGTAAAATTGTGTGTTTTTTAAACTTACAACTTTATCTTTATTATAATATATATAAGTAGTGATATAGTACAAAATGACATAAATGATTGAAAACTGTCATGGATACGTTTAACCGCATTCACAAACGAGTGGGTGGAGCGTCGCACGCGCATATACAATTACTCGTAGATATGGCGCCTTAGATACAGATGACAAAAAAAGCTTTATTCCAATTTTTATTAGGCCAATCACAATGTCGTTTTTAAACTTTAAATAGTCTGTTTTGGACATGTATAAATTAAAAGTTAATTCATTAATTCGAGCATTAAGAAGAAAAGAGAAGTTTATTGATACAATTTTGTTGTATAGTTCTTTGTCAATAATCGAATCTTCCAATGTTTTATTTTCAAATCACAGTAAATAAAAGAAACAATTAAATGCATGCACGTAAACTAAGAAAAAAATGTTTTTATATTTACATACATGTCATTGAAAATTCTCTTAGTAATTTTTTAGTTTCATTTGATTAATTTTTATATTAACGTTATGTTATAATTTTTTATATTATTTACTGTTGTTTTGTATATTTTCCATGAGTGTACTAACGCTGCGTCGACGCACGCCTTATACGGTCAGACGCCTCTCTTTGCCTCCTGCCCATTGGCCTCTTGGCTTGTTTAACCGTAGACTAGGTATGAAAGACGCGTTTGAAATTATATTTGCTACTCGAAGACTTTCCTGAGTCGTATCTATTTGTGTAAGTTCATTATTGTCACTAGTAATTCACCATTTTTCTTTAAGAGAAAAGTTTTCTATTTAAAAAAAAATTAAATAACTTAATGCAAAGTATAGTCTGAAATTTGATATATCAACTCATAATTACCGTTTTTTGTGAATAGTGCATTCATGATTCTAGTCATTATAAAATATATAATTGACAAACGTAATGAAACATATACACGTATTACATGTTTATATACACGTTGCAGTCACGCCCACATAATATAACATGTATGTAATGTAACATGCATTACGTAAATAATATATACGTGGGTATATACCTATACTGGTGGTAGGGCTTTGTGCAAGCTCGTCTGGGTAGGTACCACCCACTCATCAGATATTCTACCGCAAAACAGCAATACTTGATATTGTTGTGTTCCGGTTTGAAGGGTGAGTGAGCCAGTGTAATTACAGGCACAAGGGACATAAAATCTTAGTTCCCAAGGTTGGTGGCGCATTGGATATGTAAGCGATGGTTGACATATGCTCGTCCGCCTTCCTATTCTATAAAAAAAAAAGATATTCATTAATCAAACGATACAAACATTGTCGGTACTATTTGCTAATATTTTTCCAACCAACCATAGAGGTCAACGCACACATAGTCACGGGTGGTTAACGCATAAATAACAATCCAGTTCACGCTAACCGAAAACTGTAAACCGACATTAATCGCCCGGTAAAGTAAACTACAGCAGCGGAAGCAACAACGATTATCGGCTAACATAACAATGTATGTATACACGGCCTTATGACATGGGTGGCGTCGCCTGACCGCGGGCTATGTTTGATAATTTAAGAAATATATTAATTTTTAATAAATTCGAATCTTTTTAAAGGAGTTATGTATATCAAGGTCATCTTTGTAGGAAGTTGAGCTTTATTTTAATGGATAAAAACATCACCATCATCTACTTTCCTGTCACACCAACGCTCACATTTCTGTGTTCTTTATCCACTACATTCCAAATACAAATGCGAGTGCACTATCGTACACTAACACAAAGGCATTTACGAATAAAAAATACTTAGTGCTTATATTCTAAACAAACATAGTTAATAATTATGTACTATTACGTAAAAGCCTGAGTCAGTCTTCAAGCTCTCTTCTTTAATATGAATATTAAAATAAAGTCTCTTCTTTAATATGAATATTAAAATAAATATTTCGTATTAAAACACTATACGTTTAAATTTTATATAAAAAAAAGTAAAACTTTACAATTAATTTCAAACTATTTTTTTTTGTTCGTGATTTAAAATAATCTGATGTGTCAATGCGTCCTATTTTTTTAAGGTTTCTGGAATGTTTTCATGACCCTCACTGACTTGACATACCATAACATACATAGGTATACAATATTACAGTATTATAAGAAGAGTTAGTAGATTTAGATGTTAGATTAAAAAAAAATACGTTTTGACAATTTTTCTATATAAACACTGTCATTTTTTTTAGATAATAGTTAACTTACAATTATAAAATGTAGCCCTAAGGATAATCAATCTTTAATGGATCTTCTAATAACTTTGTTTCTTAATAAAAAAAATGGTAACAAAGCTTTTTAAGCTAAGAAAAAGTTTCTGAGGAATTACAATATTTTTGTGAGTTGACTAAGTCAGAACGGAGAACTGATGTACGTACTGTAACTTATTCTATATTGTATTATATCGTATCTATAGGTATACATGTATTTAAAAACACATATCTACGAAACTGGGGCGTTCGTCGTAAGACAATTGTATTATGACAGGTCATTAATAAGATCTCTAAAGAAATAGCTAGTCTAAAATAATTCAGAAACAGTAAATTCATCAAATTAAATTATGTAAACATATGTTAGCACACAAAACGAGATTCCAGTACAAAACGTATACATTACATGTTAGAATCAACGCATACGCCGCAATAGTGTAATTCGATATGCGCCCGCGCATTCCGTATACGGTTGTGGTGGTTAGCAGCAGCCAATCACAGACGAGACCTCCCGCCCAACTCTTTATTGTATTTGTGTACGTCTATTATGATTTATCACAGATTTATGTACGTGATATAAGATGGATGCAAAACATATACTTGATTACTTTAGTACAAACATATGTACGAGTACAAGCTGCACGCAGTCATCCAGCTGACAACTGACAAAACTTTTGTAGTACGTTCTAAGTATTAATTTTATTATTATGCATTCATTCATTGTATGTGATTTAGAATACTGTATTTAATGTTTCGTGTCCACGAGTATAATTTAATACTTTATTATTAATAGAAGTAAAATTAATTTCATAATATTTTAATATTTATATTTCCTTGTTTTTGATTTGGTTCATACTTACGGACATAATTATGTCATTTATTTTCATATGTTAGTTCAAGCGTTCAAAAAACAATAAAGCCATTGTTTTTATAATATTTTTTCTTTTCATAAATATTATCATTTTCAAAAAATATAAATGAATATTGTAGTATAAAACGACACAATGAAAAACACACACAATTTCTTAATCCATATTTTTCTTCGGCTTTACCTACACTGTAGATTTAATGCTGGCTACGCCAATGCAGGGCGGTGTGAAATATCACATTCCTTTTAAAAAACATATTATTATACTATAATATAACTTACTTAATGTTGGCTCAGTAATTTTGATAAGAGTTTATTTAATACACGTTGGTGGGTGAGCAGATCCGTCAAATTTAGCACGAAACACACAACAAACGATATACCTGAATTGGCAGCGTATTTCTAACTACACCCTGTGGGCTTTTGAGCAAGCTCGTCTGGTTGGGTAGCACCCTATGTGACGACATATTCTACAATCAAACATCAAGACTTCGATTTGTTCTAGTTTGAAAGGCCAATGGGCCAGTGTAAATACAGACACAATATATCATCTTAGTCTCCATGGTTGGCGGTGTTTCGTTGATGTTAGTAGTTGAAATGGTATATGATATAAAAAAAAAAGATTCTTACAGCGCCAGGTTGTCCACGATAGTTGACATATTGTCGTTATTAACCCATTTGCCTTCCTACATCGAGAAGAATATAAATTTTATTTTTAAAATATTAACTACACGAATAAATTTTACATAATATAATTACGTACACATTTAAATAGGATTTTAAAACGCTTTTAAATTTCAATTAAATGCTTTCATTGATTTTCATGCAATTCTAGGTAGCGTCATGGCAAAGCAATTCTCTCGATAGCGAACGTCTTAACCACCATTCTCAGAAATTTAGAAACTTTATAAGATAAACTCTCGTCTTCTCTTCTGTTATTACACATTTGTACAAGGAAAATTATTTTCATATTATTTCAGAAATCTGTTTCATGTCTAGCGATGTGTAATTTATAATTTGCTTTTTTTGTAAACTTGTACACAAATTTTACAAATAATAGCAAATTTTATATAAGACATTTTCAAACAGTCCAATTTATTAATTAATAAAATCCATTGTGAGTTTAATTTAGCTAAATCGATGCAGTTAATTATGGCTAACTGCCTCGTTGGTCCAGAAGTTAACAGACTAATCCGGGGATGCGTAGAGGCAAAGCCTAGTCCGCGAAGTTTCACGAGGCCTTACGAGCAGTCATGTGAGCGATGTTCCTCAGGTTATCACCAACACGGCCCTCCACACTGATAAAAAATAATTGTGTTTCGCTGACAAGGAATTATCAGTAATCTGAAGTTTGAAGTTAGTGTTTACATTAATTCTCGAGCCCCGGAAGTCGAAAAGCATGTTAAACTGCTTAACCTGCGCTGAAATCTCTCTAGTCGTGTCAGATTGCCATCCAACCGTATTATGAGAATGTGCCTGTATTTGTGTAGAGGTGCATTCTCATAATACGGAGAGGGCTAGCGCTCTGTAGCCCAAGATGACTATTTTTTATTGAGAATGGCCACCATGACCTAAATCACTTAAAATATGAATATCACAATGTATATCTGCTAAAAATTTGATGATGCAAACCGTAGGTGCTTATGAGTAAGCACCTAAATTTCATCACCTATGGTATATCTCAAATGATATATTTCCGTCCAAGACGCATTAATATAGAACTTAAAATGTTCATTCATTAACAAAGTCAATAGCTGCTCCATTACAAAACCAAATTGCCGTAATTCACTATCATACGTATTTGCCTGACAGTAATAGTTTGATGACTGTCATTTATCACTGATTGCGTGTTTTATTCTTTCTTTAAACGATGTGTCATCGAATAATAGGCGTATTATTATAAATAAACATTATAAATGGCCGCATAATGTTGTTTAGAATTGTATTAATAATAATTTTACTTTAATTTAACATTTGCTTAAAAAAAATGCAAAAATCATTGTCGAATTTTATCAGCGCCTTCTTCAATTCCACTTTTACTAAAGTTAACCAAATGCTTGTATTTAAAATCAATAATACACAACTATTATCGATTTATTCTAATATAAAATCAGTTTACATTATGCAATTACTGCGTTTTGAAAATGACGATGTCCTGACAGTGGCAAGGTAATAGCTTCCTGATAGAAAACCTGAGACCGTAGGCCTAATTCTTGGAAAATGATCTCGTTACGACGGTTTGTTGTTCAGCCGCTCGGTTCGCTATACCGCGCCCTAAATGATTTTTTTCTTTAGCGCCCTCTTTATGATAAGCAAAATGAAATTCTGACGAAAGAAAATTTTTCACAATACATGATACGTCAGATGATACAGGCATGCAATGTCAATTGATCGCGGCGGTTACTTGCCGGACGTCATTGTCAAAACGTAGTCATTGCGAAAGCTGCCATACCTAAAAAATGTTTTCGCATAGTCATTACCAATGGTATACCTAATAATGTGATAGTTGCTCATACCTAATAATTTCTCGTAGCAATATATATTTCGCTTTCATACGTGGTAGTTTTTTTGAGTTACCTTAAATGGAATCAATTTTTTTTTACTTTGTTTTTAATTCTTGAAAACGATATTCGTAGTGTTGAGACCAGCCGAAATTATAATTAATCTGTTTTTAATTTTAAGTATAAATACTAAAATAATACGATTAGGTATATTTAACGATTTTAAATAATAGCTTCCTTTAATAATAAAAGTTTAAATAATGTGATGCTCAAAGAATTTTCGATATATTTGCATTGATTTTTTTTTGTTTCGGCTACAAAATATCAAACCAATAATAGGTTACTTCGATGTTATGAATTACAACAATCAATAGTTTCAAGTCGTCCTTGCCGTTAAACACGTATTTTACGTCTCATGAATCGTAGTTAATAATCCTTCGCGTTCTTTTAAAGACAAGTAATATGTTTTTTTTTTCATCAAAACATAATTTACAATCTCTTGTTAATCATTCAGTCACTAGCTTTTTCTTAAAAAAAAATAACATAAAAATAATTATTTCGTTAAATAAGAATTTATATGAATATTTGATTTAAAAAGTTTGCTAACGAAGTTCAAACGAAATTCAAGATTTACCTGTGTTACTACCGTTCTCTCCCTTACCGTTACACTGCTCATTGAAATGTTTATGTGTTTTTAGGACTTTTTTTCCGCCAAGCCGCTTAGCCGTACTCAAGTGAGCAAGAAAAAACCGAAGCCATCGTATAAGAACCAAATAAATTATTGTATTGAAAAAAAAATAGATCTCAATTTTTGTTGTAAATAAAATAATTTATATAATGCAATATACTCGTATATAATAATTATATTAAAAAGTAAAAAAATAAATGAAAAGGAATGTCATTAAACATGGAAAATACCGCTTCAAAGAAAACTAATTTCACACAATTTTCATATTAAAACAGACAAGAAAATACGACGTACAATGTGTGTGTCATTATTCATCAAACAACACTATATAATAGCTGTATTTAATGTATCTTTGGTATTCATATTTAAACGAAAGGGTTAAAAGAAATGTACATGTTTTTTTTTTTTTTACTTTTTAATTATAAGTTCGACGAAGGTAATTGTAATTTTCATATTTCGCCGGTGAGTGAAAGTTCTTTGATTTTTCAGACATTTCTCATTTTCAGAACAATCCTGGGCGCCGCGAAATTTAATTACAATGCCTCTACAGTACCTATATTTTAGGTAAAACGTATCAAGTTTAATATAAATAATTTATGTAATAAATAAAAACTGCTTTGTAAATTTTAAATATACGCTTCAAGTAAATGCTAAACTAAGTAAATTGCTTCAAGTGCCTAATTTGTGTTTTTTTTTATAGTATTGTGCTCAGTGGTAATCAACGTGTGAAAAATTGCACGAGTAGAAGCAAATCATACCACATGTATATTCCACCAACAAAAGTAGCAGCGCAGTGGAATGAGCTTCAAAACCTTCTCCTCAAAAAGTAGAGGAAGCCTTAGCGCAGCATTGGTATATTAACAGCCTGTTACTCCACTTCTAACATTTATAAATCATATGTTTATACAACATGAAGGTGTAATTTCCCTATGTTTTTCAATAAACCTAAAAAACAATAAACTTGTTATGAATTATATAAATATGACTTACATAATTAGTTTTAATATTTCACTTAAGTAAAATATTATCAATCAAAAACTTTACTATTAACATAATATGATCAGATTATTTTTTCACATCAGTCGAATTGCTTCCACACTCATATGTAATTTTTTTTAAGTTTATTAGAAAATGATACCGTATTTCAAAGAGAAATTACCAAAATTATTGCATTCATCGCCATTATCATCTGTATATAATATACAAGCGAAATATCACTTACCACGAGATCTCCTAAGCTATGCTTAGAATTGACTTGAAATTTGTCACAGTTACTCCTTCCTCGACGTAGGCGCTCGCTAAGAACGGATTTTACGCAAATCCTATCCAAAATACATTATTCTTTTTATATATCGTGCCAAGACGACACGGTTAGCGAGTATACCATAATATCACTGTCACTACCCTAGATGTCACTTCAATGGATTCCTTGGCAATATTTTCTTCGTGGAACTGCACTTTGATCCACAGAAGGGAACTTTAATCATTTTCTAATTGCGGCAGTATATAACGTACAAAACGCCTTTTTTCACGTCTAAAAAAAAACCTCTTTTACGAAGTACTCATAAATTAAATGTTAATATTGCTAAACTGACTTATGTCATTTCATTTATTTTAAGTCTTTCAACGACTCAGTCTTCATAATATTGATTTCTTTTATTCGTAGACAGCCATATATGAAAGTTGAGAACTGCTCTGTTCTAAGAAATGACGTCAGCAATTTGAGTTCAACATTTTTTTAATGTTCTCGTCAAAAACTCCTCGTCAAAATCAATTCTTATAATTTAAATATTGCAGTGATTATCTACTAAGCCCCAGTGCGCCGTATAGGCTTAAAAAACTTCAATATTTCAATTTACAATATTATTATTTTTTATCCTGGGACATTATTCACACACAGCCATCTGATCCCAAACTAAGCAGAGCTTGTACTATGAAAACCAGACAACTGATATACTACATATACTACTTTTCTTTTGTAAATACGCACTTATATAGATAATAATACCCAGACTCAGGACAAACAGATATGTTCATGCGTATGTCTGTCCTGGGTGGGAAACAAAACCCATAATCTTCGACGCGAAAGGCAAGTATCTACTAACCACGCCAACCGGCCCATTAGAAAGTCATGATAATGACTTATTGACTAGGCGAGACAGTAATTAAAGTATAAATCGGATTTGTAGTCAAGGTTAAGGTATACCTAACTTAAATCCCTGTTATATGTATGTATGGTTGAACGCCATCTCAGGAATTACTACTTCTTCCAGTCGTATACGTTGTCCGATTTTAAGCTGTTTGCGATATCTCTTTCCTACCGGCAAACGTTTAGGAGGTAATAGACTACACATACACATACATGTATCATTCGCTTTGACCCTGGGGCACTAAACGGCTATCAATATGACAAACTATACGAAACAGAACTCACAAAAACCCATTGCAATAAATCCCAACTCACAGTCAAGTGAGTGTACTTAACTGCAGCTACTGGCTATTAATTAAATATTGCTTATCTTTGTTATAATGAAACACTTGACCAGCACGTGGTTGGTTCTTAGACTAACTCCATATCTGGCAGTTGTAACATTCAAATATTAAGTACTTAAGTGAACGAAATTCCAGTCAAGTAATAAATACTTGGAAGTTATAATCGTAAGTAATAGAAAGCGCCTTAATGATCATTTTAGCAATAACGGGTTTATGTGAAAAGGTATTGTGATCTAAAATATTATTTTTAAGCCATTATTCAGTTTCATGTCGGTTATTCGTGGTATCATATACTTTTCGAAATAATTGTAGCTTAACGAAGAATTTAATATCGTTATGTGACCATTTAAAAGCGCTTAGAAGCGCTTGAATAAAAAACATTTTTATTGTCATAATAATATCCGTAAAATTATGTAACTGTTAACAAATAGCTTATTTAATTTCTTATAACGACTACCAGTCAATTAAAGATACTTTAAATACCTACTTCTAAATAGATACATAAAATCTCCTTAACAAATGTAAACTTACTAAGCATATTATATCTATTGGAATAGAATCTTAGATCGCAATCTATAAAAAAATTCTAATATATAAACTATATAACAACCCCCCCTTCCTTTCCTTTTGAAGTAGAAGTTTGAAGCATATTTCACAGCACTGCTCAAAATGTAGTAGCGCTTACCAGGTTGTGACTTGAGCCCAAAATAGTTGCTTAAGATCACGTGTTTTGTTTGCTGGGGCATCTCAGCTACTAATTTATGGTATAATATTTTATTAATTAAAGATTTATCTAACAAACATAGCCTTATTGTTATCGTGAAACTGGAAGATGGATAAAAGATAAACATAATTCAGTATCAGATCATAGACATCAGAACAATTACAGCAATAGGTGCATAATTGGCTGAATGTTATGTTCTAATCTCGAGTAAGATCAACCGACAAAGGCATGCGGGTGGCGCCGGCGCACCTCGCTCTTGACTTTACTTAGCATTGGAACAAGTAAGGCTATTGAAATGTGAACGGGATTCATTCAACGCTGGTGGCTGAACACTTTAAATAATCCCGACGGAAAATTAATCGAACGTATGGCACTGCTTTTATTTTATATATGATCATATTTATACTTATGTAAATTATCCAGATTGACTATCAACGCATATCCAAAACTACTGAATCTAAAAAGCTGAAATTTCGAACATATTTTGATATTTGAAAATTTCAAGTTTAATTGAATGGAAGATGTAGCTTTGGATGAATTTCGTAAGGGTAAACGAAGTTTGGACTGAGCTAGTACACCATAAGACACTTATGACTGTCGTGTCTGTAAAATAACGCCCATGTCCTTAAAAAATGTAATTATTATACTATACTATGCTTCTTTATATCAATAAAACTATATTTTTAATGCTATGGAACGTCTTGCATTTGCTCTGCGATTGTTGATTTCTTTGTCGCACTTCCAAAAAATGGAATTCCTTACCAGCTCACGTGTTCCCCTCCTCTTACAACCTGGGTTCCTTCAAACGAGGCGTGAAGAGGCATCTTGCGGGTCGGCAAGGCGGGGACGGCTAGTGCAGAACATTCTACTACCACTTACCATCAAGTAGAGTAGAGTCGTTTGCCCTCCCGGCAAATATAAAAAAAAAGTATGTAAGTATTCTACTATCTCATTTGTTTTACAAGACTATAAAACTGTATAAAACATCGATTCTATTTAGAATATATGTATATGGTAAAGTGATTTCAATACAGTAATAATATAATATTATATATATATATATATATATATATATATATATATATATATGTATATATATATATATATATGTATATATACATATTAGTTACAGTTATACTTAACTGATTTGATATCATAAACTTTTTAATATTTAATATATTTTTGTTCCAAATGTAAGTTTAATTTTTTTTAGAAACGTTTCTTAGAAAAATATTGCAATACTTTATAAAAAAATACGAGTGACATATTAAATATATAACTAAAGTTTTTGTTACTTGTACATTTAATAAAAAAATAACTTTTTGTTTCTCACACAAAAAGCTTTCGAGTGTCTGTGAGAGTGAGTGAGTTCTACGTATATCTTCGGCTCACTAAAGGCGACTCTAATAACATACGCCTTTCATAAAAAACAGTACAATTAAGAAAAGGACCTTTGATGAAACTTATTACCATTTATTTTCTAAGCAAAAGCAATTCACTTACCTTTATAAATTTTAGTTATTTTTTAAGCTGTGCTGGATATAAGAGTCATGATATAATGTACTAATCGAACTTCATTTAAATAACTAGCTATATTGACTATATTGGAAGTCAGTCACTACCTTTATAAATTATTATTTTTAAAAATGGAACCTTTCACTTAGTAAAACTTTAACAGTGTGAAGGATGTTTTTGACCGGAGTTTATTATATAACGCTCCGTTAGCAATAAAAATATTTTTATTTTATTTATCCTATAGTTTTTTTTTATTTGAATTTAATATAGAATGGCAGACGGAAAAATGAGTCTTCAAATGGTAAGTGGTCATCGCCGCCCATAGACATTGGTAATATAAGAAATATTAACCATCCCTAACATCGCCAAAGCGCCACTAACTTTGGGAACTGTGTGCCTTGTGGCCTTAGTGGCTCGATCACCTTTAAAACCTGAACACAACAATAAAGTACTGCTCTTGGCGGTATACTGTATAATAAATTGGTGTTACCGACCCAAAAATAATACCTTGCCATCAAGTAAATTTAAATAAGAGATGAAATTTTGCATGGAAGTTCGTCAGCACCATAGGTTTATTTAGACTATAATACGTAATCTACCTGTTAAGTAGTTTTACAAGGCTAGACCGCTGCAGGGTCGCATACACAGATAAGCATTTATTGCATATCTATATATATACATAGCACCTTTCATAACGTCAGACTGTGCGCGAACCGTGAAGAGGTTTCATGGGTCAGTGCGTATAGTGTTCAATGCGCGAGAGAGTGCCTCGGCTGATAGGTTGAAACGGCCTTTACGTGCCTCCGCATTTTATACTGTAAAGTTTTTTTCCTATTATTTTCTATCTGCATGATTAGAAACAAACCTACATCTGTACCGAGCATATTGCAACTTGTTTTTACATATACACTGACATCATGTTATTATGACATTTTCAAAAAAAATATGTCAAAGATGAAATGGCTAAACAGCCGAAAATTGTAATCAATTTAAATTTGATTATTTCGTCAATTATTACGTTTTTGCGTTTCGGTTCTTTGTTCTAATTATAAAAAAGTAAGAAGAACTAGTAGGGAATTGAAAATCTAGCTTTTAATAATATTTTTAAATATTCTAAATGTTCTCTTTATATACGACAATATACGTCAAGGTGTACTCTACTTAAGATACTGTCTTGGTCGTCTTTGACAGACGTGTAGCCTAAGTAGTAATTGTTTAATTAACTACAAGCAGAAAACCATTTTGAAGCAAAGCTGCTAGTATTGAAACAAAGAACAAAAAAACAGATGTTTTTGAAGCACGTCACACCTGGATTTATGTACGAAGCAGATCTTTGTTCATATTTATTTTATGTACCTAAATATAAAAGGCCACCTTTCGTAATACTTTATTTGTTATTTACAAGTGTTGGTAAAAAACTAGTCTGTGTATGTGTGTGTGAGTTCAAGCTTTTTTCATGCCATTCTTTATCAAAATCATTTCAATGTGGTTAAGCCGTTAAAGCGTTACAGATTAACAGACATAAATACTGAGTTGCTATAGCATTTATAATACTGGCATAGATTTTGACTAGTGATTGCCTTAATTCTCGTCCAATTGGTAAGAAGTATTAACTATTATCATTGGCGATATGTTCCTTATATCGCCAATGCGCCACCAACCTTGGGAACAAAGATTTTATGTCCCTTGTGGCTGGAGTTACACTGGCTCACTCATCCTTCAAACCGGAACACAACAATACTAAGTATTGCTGTGCTGGTAGAATATCTGATCAGTGGGTGGTACCTACCTAGACGGTTTGCACAAAGCCCTACTACCTAGTTGTTTGTTTTAATTGGCATATATAATATAAATTTAAGATTTAAAAATAATTATATATAAGACAAATAAGTATATATAAAGAGCCGGTTTGGAAACCGGTCAGACTGGACATAATCATCTTTATGGGAATTACAAATAAATTATTGATTAATTTTCGCTATACAATAATAATAATGCCTGGATGAGAGAACATTTCAGCATAAGTAGAGTAAATATTTTATTGTTTATATTAGTAGGTAATTAAACTATAATGAAATAAAATAACGTAACAGCCTTTAAATGTCCCTCTGCTGAACTAAGCTGGGCTCTTCTTGAGAAGTTTTAGAATAAATTCCAACATCTTGGAACTTGCATCAATACGAGATGAATAATAGGCACAAATTAAGCATATGAAATTTCAACGGTGCTTACCGGGATTTGAAGCCATCAGCTGAGTTTTTGTTATTATTGAGTTTGTTATTTGGTAAATATTGAACGATCGAATTAATGCTTAAGAATTTAGGAAATGACTTTCGTTGCCAACCGTCCTAATGTGACAATGAAAGAATATCAACACACATCACCACAGGTTTATACATCTGTTACAAAAAATATAGCAAATCAAAATATATTCTATTCAAGTAGGCTCTTGCAATTGGGCATTTGAATCGTAATTTTAAAAGATTAATTTAATTTAAAGCTACCACCTTTTCGGAATGTATATTTTACTACGAAGAACAGGTAGGAAACTTTTTTTTCCTACCTTTTCTTCTCAGTAAAATAGTCTCATTACATTATCCTTGCTAAAATTTCGTTCAAATAAGATGGCCTGTTGCTGGTTATATTATATTTAAATAATTATGGATCACAGGCTCTCGTCACATTTCATATTTTTTAACGTAATTAATCTCTAAAATAATTTCATAATTATTTTTGTAATCTCACACCAAGCCACTTTTCGACCCTTTTCTAGCAATCTTTTAATGATTGAATATCGGCGAAGTGTGTAAAGTAAGTAAATTTTAATGTGTCAAACACTTTTTAATCTGGAATTATTATCATCATCATTTTTTTTTTTATATGCGCCGGAATGGCAAATGACTCTACTCCACCTGATGGTAAGTGGTAATACAGTCCAAACGCGACGACGGCCAATACAGTCGGGAAGAATGTTTTGTACTAGCCGTCCCCGCCTTGCCGGCCCGTAAGATGCCTCTTCACGCCTCGTTTGAAGGAACCCGGGTTGTAAGAGGAGGGGAACACGTGAGCTGGTAAGGAATTCCATTTTTTGGTAGTGCGACAAAGAAAGGAATTGCCAAATTTCTTTGTGCGCGATGGATTTGATGTCACAGTTAGGCGGTGACATCGAGAACCAGCTCGCGTGGACTTAAGAAGGAAGGGGGAAGCAGGAATTAGAGAGAATAATTCCTCAGAGCACTCGCCGTGATACAGTCGATAGAAAGCGCTCAGTGCTGCTATCTCGCGACGCAATTGTAAAGGTTCAAGGGTGTTTGTGACCTTTACGTCGCCAATAATGCGTACTGCACGTCGCTGCAACCGGTCCAAGGCCTCCACTAGGTACTTAGCGGAGCCATCCCAAAGGTGCGAGCAATATTCAACGCAAGACCGTACCTGTGTTTTGTATAACAGGCAAAGTTGTTGTGGCGTGAAAAAACGCCGCACCTTGTTCAGAACTCCGAGTTTCCGTGAAGCTGATTTAATAATAGCCTCGATGTAATCCCTTGGACTAAGGTCGCAGCGAACGTCCATCCCCAGCATGGCGATTTTGCTTTGTATCATCAGCGGTGTGCCACAGAGGGAGGGATGAGGGTAAAATGGTGATTTTTGCGCTGTGAGAGCGCATACCTGTGTTTTCTTGGCATTAAACTCAACAAGATTATCAGAACCCCATTTGGCGATGAGCTCTAACGTCCTATCGAGTTCAATGACAAGATTCTCCCGCCTCTCCTCAGTTTCCGCCCGCCAAGCAACTGCGCGTCCGTGGTATCCACCATGCACTGTACTATCATCTGCATAGCAATGTATGTTCCCAAGAGAGAGCATATCATTGATATGCAAAAGAAAGAGTGTGGGAGATAGCACAGATCCCTGGGGGACCCCAGCATTCACTACATAGAATTGTGAAGCGCAACCATCTACTAAAGCACGAAGGCTACGCTTGTGTAGGAAGCTGGCAATCCAGGTGCATAGCTGAGCTGGCAGACCATATGCCGGTAGCTTGGAGGGAAGACTTCTGTGCCAGACCCTGTCGAAAGCCTTGGAGATATCGAGGCTGACAGCCAACGATTCTCCATGCTTGTCGATAGCTTCACCCCAGAGGTGTCTTACGTACGCTAGAAGATCACCTGTGGACCGTTTTGGTCGAAACCCGTACTGACGATCATTAATTAGACAGTGATCTTCTAGGTAATGGATCAGTTGGTTGTTTAGAATCCGTTCCATCACCTTACAAAGTACTGAGGTGATAGCTATTGGCCGATAATTTGCCGGGTCAGACCGATCCCCTTTTTTGGGAACCGCTTGTACATTAGCTCTTCTCCAAGCCTCCGGCACACATCCCGAAGAGAGAGAAAGTTGGAACAGGCGCGTTAACACAGGAGGCAGCTCCACTGCGCACTTCTTCAGCACTATGGCTGGTATTCCATCGGAACCGCCAGCTTTCCGTATATCAAGTGATTGCAGCTCCGCACGCACATCACGTTGCCTGATTTTGATGTCAGGCATCGTGGGGCCACATGAAGGTATTGTTGGTGGCAGCGCACTACAATCATCTATCACAGAGTTGTCGGCAAAGAGTTTAACCAGGAGGTCGGCTTTCTCCTGCGGACTGTGAGCTAGCGATCCGTCCGGATTTCTGAGCGGTGGCAGCGAAGGTTGGCAAAAATTATTTTGCACAGACTTGGTCAGACGCCAGAAGCTACGGGAGCCCCTAGGATGCGAATTAAGGTCATGACCAATCTGTACAATGCGCTGTGCATCCGCTCTCGTGTATGCCTTCCTACAGGACTTGGAATTTTTATTGTAGTTTGTTTTCAGTGAGTCAATGTTAGATGCCCCGCTAACGCAGCCGTTGATCCACGCGCGATATGCCGCCTGCTTAGATGATACAGCGTCGGCACATTCACGAGTGAACCAACGGTTACGCGTACCCCTACTGATAGATCTGAGCTAGGAATGTAGTATTCCATTCCTAACATGATCTCATCAGCAACAGCAGCGGCACTAGCTGTCGGGTCATTCCCACTGATACAACGTTCCTTCCAAGGGACTGACGCATAGTAATCGCGCATACCGTCCCAATCTGCCGACTTATAGTGCCAAACGTTTGCATACCGCTGATGGCGGCAGCTTGGCCTGTGGCACTTTGGTAGATATAAGGCCGTGATCCAAAGAACCAAGTGGAGCTTGAACCACAACCTGATATTCCACCGAATGAGAAGTCAGCAGAAGATCCAGTAGAGAAGGCGCTTGCCCATCAATGTCTGGGATCCTGGTGGGCTGACCAACCAGTTGGGTCAAGTCGTGTGTGAGAGCAAAAGCATGAGCAGTTCTTCCAGCATGGTCAGTTTTGAGGGATTTCAACCATGATTCATGGTGAGCATTAAAATCCCCCAAAAACACCAATTCCGCGTTAGGAAACTGCTCTTGCGCAGCATCTGCCACCCGACTAAGATGGTCAAATAATCGGCTTGTCTCCAAGTCACCATTGTGGGATCAGTAGAGGCACACGTAGACTCGACTCTGACGAACCAGGTCCACACGTACCACCAACATGGAGAAGGAGGGGTCCTCCAAGCAGCGCAATCGGTGACAACAAACATCCGCCCTGACGAACAAGCATACTCCGGCTTTCGCTTTGAAAGATTCTTCAAGCATGTAGCCGGGATAGTTAAGGTAGCTGGTGTCGGCAGGGCGGAGTATTTGTGTCTCCGTGAGAAACAACATTGCTGGCCGTGCTGTCTCGAGATGGCGGTGGACAGCGTTGAGGTTAGCGAGGAGTCCTCGGATGTTAGAGAACTCGACCTCAAACAGCGTGGGTATGGTGGGGGTGTGCACCGGTGAACGACCGTTATTTCTTAGTTGCGCTACCATTTGGAAAAATAAGGAAAAGAGACGTAAAGCGAGCGACGTATTGCCACGATAGGGATGGGTAAAGTATGGAGGCGTGTTTTTCCAAATGGTTGCCAAAAGGGAAAATACACTGATCCGCCGGACGGAAGGACCCCGAACCCCCCCGGAAGTGGCCGCCGGGACCCCACCTTCCGGTCACCAACCGGCACGACAGTAACCTCCGAGATCATGCGTGGCCTGGTGGGGCAGCCTCGCGAGCTGGTTAGGCACGCTCGGGCCCCTGTACTATGCCACGGGCGGCCAGCGGAACAGCCGTTTCTTCAGGTCTCCCTGTCCGGCAGGTCAATACAGTTTCCCCCGGTATTGGTTCAACAGCCGTCTCCACTGGACCAACACCCATCGCGACAATACTCGCTCGGGCACTGGCTGTACGCTGGCTGACCTCGAAACGCGGCTGCAAGCCACTTCACGAGTTTTTCACCATGCGTACGGTGGTAACAAGCCAGGCGGATGTTAGCATCCTACCACCAGATGAGCAGATGGTCGCTCAGATATCCCTTAGTCGCCTCTTACGACACCCATGGGAAAGAGAGGGGCAGTGAAATGTATTCTTTCTCCGTCACTGCACGGATAAAATCATCATCAACAGCCAATCATTGTCCACTGCTGAACATAGGCCTCTCCCAAGGTGCGCCAAAGCTCCCTGTCCTCCGCCTTCCGCATCCAGTTGGTGCCCGCCATCGGAATTATTATACAAATTACAATGCCTTGAGGATTAATTTTGTTATAATTTGTTAAAGTTTTATCTTAACTTTCTTTGGTAGATATTGATATTGATTAATATATTTAACATACAAACTGAGGGCACAATTATTATTATTAATATAAAGAGTTACCTGTATGATGTACCTTATAATGTACCTAGGTACCTTACTGCAATCCTGGTAAACCGTATTCCGAAAATAATTTTAGATTATAAAAAATATTTTAGATTAATAATAACAAACATTTTCACTGCACTTTTTTTTTAACAGTGACTCAGAAATTGCACCCAATCCAACGCCAACAACCTTGTGTTTGGTAGATATTTTTAGTAGGTAACCTGTTTTTAGAAACATTATAAATTGTAGGTTTAAAATTTGTCAAAATCAAAATGACACTAATAATGAATAAAAAAAATGTTGGTCTTTCTAGAAACAAATGACACTATACGTACTATAAAGTGTCAGCAAGTGTATTTTATATAATATAAAATGAAATGCGTTTAATTAAAAATAAGACTGACGATGAAACAAATGGCGATGAGAAAAACATCGCTTAACGTATTTCTGAAATTAAATATGTAAAATGTATTTATATTTTAAAGTGTTTTTTTTTTTATATAGAATAGGAAGGCGGACGAGCATATGGGCCACCTGATGGTAAGTGGTCACCAACGCTCTTAGACATTGGCATTGTAAGAAATGTCAACCATCGCTTACATATCCAATGCGCCACCAACCTTGGGAACTAAGATTTTATGTCCCTTGTGCCTGTAATTACACTGGCTCACTCACCCTTCAAACCGGAACACAACAATATCAAGTATTGCTGTTTTGCGGTAGAATATCTGATGAGTGGGTGGTAGCTACCCAGACGAGCTTGCACAAAGCTCTACCACCAGTAAAAAAACAAGCTATTTAATTAAACATGCAAATCTGGTGACTATTACGATTTGAAATTGTTTATTTCGATCGGTTCAGATATCGCTGTATTAGTGCGAATTTTCCTAGTTAATATATAGTATAGTACAGTAACAGCCTGTGAATGTCCCACTGCTGGACTTAGGTTTTCTCTCCTTTTTGAGGAGAAGGTTTGAATTTCAGGTTTCCTCACGATGTTTTCCCTCACCGTCAAGCACGAGATAATTTCTGAACACAAATTAAGCACATGAAAATTCAGTGGTGCTTGCCCGGGTTCGAATCCACGATCATCGGTTAAGATTCACGCGTTCTAACCACTGGGCCATTTTAATATGAACTCACAAAATCAGTAAGGATCTATGTCATCAATTGCAAAGAGGACAAAAAAGGTTGATGATCTGAATACAAAATTATATAATTGAATAACAAAACAACGAAAAATATACATACGATATGTATGTTTTTGTTCTAATGAAATACGGGAAATTATGTCAAACTGATAGAAATCCAATTAAATAATCAAAATAATGGGGTACACACAAGCTACGATTAAAAAATCATCATGTGAAGAAGGGCTCACTTCTATGTAAATGCAGTATTTATTAAATTACATCTCATTACGACAAGAAAAGCTTACCGGTAATTGATTGACTACCTGCTCAGCGCGTAGGTGGCGTGGGCCGGTTGCCATGGTGACGCCCACGCGGCACCCTCGCCCCGCTCAGCATTGACCCGGGAGGCCTTGACCTCACAGCTGACAGACGCGTGCCGCCGGCCGCGCGCACGGAACGTATGAAACTTATTCCGCGGTATTTTCGATCGCCTAAATCTGGACGCTCTTTCGTTCTTTTTTTAAATTACAATAAACTGTAGCTGTACAAAAAGTACTTTCTAAAGGTTTGCCGTTGTTTCATTTATTTTTTGTTTATTTATGAATTTTTAGGATTTTTTCTAAAATTATTAATAAAGATAACGGATATAGAATTCAAAATGTGAAATCAAGAATACATTTTGTGGGTATCAATAAAATAAAAAATATATATTTTATAAACATTAATAAAGCAGATTCGTATGCTTTAAAATTTTCACGTGAAAAGATGAGTCAAAATATAATAAATTACGACTAAAGTACCTGCCCCGTGGAACAAGACAAAAGTTCTCAAAAACACAGTGGATATTGGGACATATATTAATAAAGAGTACTTTTTTTAATTCAACATTTATTTTGTAAATAAAGATACTCTCAAATTCTAATAAATGCACGGCGATCCGACTCGAACGAAGAGATCAGGGGTGTATTCTACTAATCTATAACAATTACTATACGTTTCCAATTCAATTCCAATCCAACTTTGACAATTCCATATTTATGCGGATCAGAAGAGCAATTTCAAAATAAACTGTACCCTTCTGTAAAAAAATATTTTATTTGTAATGTTGTTTTTGTTAGTAATACAAACTTTATCATAATGTATATTATAGAGAAAGAGAGTTTATTATAGAGAAAAATAAGAAGGAACGCGGAATCCGAGGTATTTTCTCTTAAATATCGAAACCAAACGAACTTTGTGACGTACTTGTTTCCGTTGTGCGACTATATTTAAAAGCAAAATTAAAGAAATTTAACTAAACTAGATTTTTTTTTACATAACTAAACTAGTAATCCGTATTATCACTTGATAAATCAAAGAAAATAGCCGTAGCTTCAAGGATTTAAGCAAAATAAGTGTGTTTTATTCTGTTTTGTGACTGTCGCTTTTAACTTTGTTATTTTTTTAATTTTAATCCGTAAATATAATATTTTACTTGATGTAAGTAGCTTTTTCGAAAAGTAGAATAGAATAGAATAGAATGTGCTTTATTGTACACCAAATGAGTTACAGAACCATTTTAAACACAAACACTGTAATATATTTATTGGATACATAATTTTGGCCGCACGGAATTAAATCGTAAAAACTCGTAGATTTCATAGATTTAACTTCATAAATTTGAAGGGACACGGTGTCAAAATGGAAGTCTTAAAAGAAAAGGTTGTATTCACATGATTTCAAAATTGCCTAAATGTGTACCTAGTATGACATACATTTTGCTTTCCGACCTAGAAACGAAACGTTAAATTTATGGCACATAATGCCAGTTGATCATTTTTTTATACTTTTATTTTCTTTTCCAAGTTTTTGTCCGACAGTGTTTTTAGTTTCAGAATTGTGGCTGTAGCCTGATAAATTCGAAAAGCATCGGGCCGTACAACATTTACATTTTTTTTTGCTTAGAAGTGAGGAACATCAGTTCTACTGTAATAATACCTACCTAATGATTAAGAAATTAAAAAGTTTGATCATATTTTCTGATACACATATTATCTATATTGATAACATTCTGTAACAGTATACATTTATTGGGTCAGTCGGGTGCAATATGAACTAAGCCTGATGCATTTCGACCTGTTGCGACCTGCTGTTCCGTTAAATGTGACCGTAGAATAAGTCACAAAACGGAGGTCACATAATGTAGTTTTAAATTGTTTAACAATTACCTATCCTACTTAAGATTATTAACTTTTTGATATCAAATATTACAAATATTTTGCAACATGTCAACAATAATAATTATTAAATAAAAGTGATTTATAATAGTAAAACTTGGTCACACACCTGAGGAACGAATTTGAAACAGAGAATATTTCAACACTGCGTCTGCGCTGGCCATAAGTTAATTTGAAAATTAAACGAATGGAGTCTCTCGATGAAGAATTATATAAGTGCTGCCAGTTCGAGTCGAATTGTTCCTTAAAATAAATGTTTTTATACCTTTAACTTTTAAATTAGACTTTTAAGAATTCAAATTATAATTACTACTATATCATTCACATACATGAAATTATTGGAATTATCAAGATAATCTGACACGAGTTGGGAAGGGAACAGGTAAATTCGATGGTCTTAAATATTTTAAAACCTTTGTAAAATTTATATTTGGGAAAGTAAAATCAAATCGACAATTTATATATAATTTTAAAAATATATTTTAATTCATTTAAATCAATATAAAAAATAATTAAAAAAAGTTGAGGGATTCAGCAAAAAACTACGGTAGATTTTTTTTTTAAATTGCTCAGAAGCGAACCGATATGATGTTAACATCAACCGTTATGTCAAAACGATAATAATATTATAAAATAGGAAAACGGATAAATGGCAACGATTACGCTTCGATTGGATTGCAATGAAGTGACAACAAAATGAAAATAAAAGTGAAATAATTTCTGGAGCTGTCGACTGGCGTTAAATATTATCGAAACGTGACACCCGCAAAGATCGTGATACGTGTTACGGTGCGTAGCTTAGGTAACGTGATCGTTGTGACCACTGTGCTCAGTTGTGCTTTACTCTGTGACTACTGGTAAAGATTTCAGACGATACTTTATTTTTGGAAGGGGCTATAAAGCGATTTATAAGTTTTAAAACATTACTCTGATAAAATACACAAAAGGAAAACACTTATTATTTTTTTATAATTTACTTAATTGAGAGTATTCAATAATATTGAAAAAGAGCAAAAATGAAATTGACGACTTCTTCTATTTTAGACTTTAAATGAAATCAATTGAGTTGAGGAATGTCTTATATTTCTATAAAAAAAATTATACTTTATTTCAAGAACGACTTCTGTTTCCCAAACCATCTAGCTGATTACAAAACGAGGTAATAAGGTACTTTGGCGTTTAACGTGCACAATAATATTATTTTATTAATAATATTTTCTGTGTTAATTATGAACAAAGATCCACCATAGTGCCAAGAAACGATTCCTTTTGCTTGAGGATAGTAGAATTGTCTACGAGGCGTAAATAAGTAGCTATCATTGTTTTACTACTTACTGATCAGAAGTCTACGAAAAAAAACGTTGGGATAAATTTATAAATATGACATACAATAAATAAAATAAACATCCTTTAATATAATAAACGGGCTTAAGATACATTTGTTTACGCTGTATAATTTCTACCTCTAGCCTAACTCGAAGAAAATATCAAAATTGATATTTGTATCAAATTTTCTTATAGTCATTTTTGAACCAAATGTAAAAATAACTAATTTCTGACTGGACTTTCCAATTATTATAAAATATGAAAGATTATTTTCCCTTAAATTCGTAAAAAGCAAGCTATAATAAATAAGTGCAAGGTAGTATACAGGAGAGACTTTACTATGATGCTTATAACGAAGTCTTTATGACATATTTCAGCAACGGGAGTCGTTCTCATCGAATACTAGTTAACTTCTCGAGACTTATTGTGCACGTGTGTTTTCGCGGTGTATGCAACACAGGTTCATATTCTCACACATACATATAGTCCTATGGAGCCACAATCAAGATGACTTTCATCAAATTTTCAGTTATCAGGTCCAGAAATTTTACGTTTTCTCCGAAGAATTACAGTGTAAACTCTGCCAACTTCCTAATACTGAAAACTCTTTATAGAAAAACCTAGTAACTTTTGTCCCAAAACGAGATTTGAACCATTTACCTAGAGATCTATTAGCTCACCTTGAGACCAATGAGCATATTATTGGAAGGCATTAAAGAATATGTAATTGATACAATTTTACAGAATGAAAGCTTTCATCTTATTCAGTCCTAGTATACGGAAAAAGTGTGATCTTTTTATATTTAATGAGTTCTTGCCGTATATAGATTTTGAGAAAAATTATAGTGAAACGTGTGTATGCTCGCGACGATGTTACGACCTGTAATTACTTGTAACGAAAGAAACACTTAAAAGGATTCGTCGAAAAACTGACAATGGGGTGGAGCACGTGGCGCAGCGGACGACTCTGTTTGCTATACTAATTATAGGAATAGTCATATTGTAAGAGATGCGACCAAAAGGTAAAAATGAGGGCCAGAATCCAAGAACTCCGTGTCTATGTTTGATGGGAAATCCCATTAGACACGCAGCCAATTTAAAAACAACGATAACACATTTCAACGATTGAGTGACAAATTGTTGAACTCTGCACTACGATTACGAATCTCTATATAGAATGCATCCAGCTTAGATCTAGAGGTCTCTAAGTTCGCATACATTTGCCAAATTCCTATCAATTTATATAGCAAAATTGTTACCAAAATACAGCTTGGATGAATTTTTAAGGCAAATAATTCGTCGAAAGTAATACTCGTGAAGTATGTGTTATAAAACATAAACTTCAAACAACGTGTATGATGAAATAATATTTTTCAAGGAGTACACGTGACATTTTATAAAGAGTAAACATAATTTGTATATGGATTCATGTAAAAGCTTTTTTTAAAAGAAATTTAATCAAAGTCGATCTAACATAATTATTTTGACTCAAGAAATTTTTATCTTAAGCTTGAAAACCAGCGAAGTCTTATAAACTTTTAAGTAATTATGAAACAGTAACAAGTCGAGTTTTAAAGTTTGATATATTTTTATAATTTATAGCTATTTATAATATTTACGATATTTGAGGTATATTTGGATCTTACAAAACATTATTTATATATATTTTTATAATATCTTGTTTTGGTTGAAAAATATAATAATAAATCTACTTATTTGTGAGTTTGAGGTTTTTGACAAAGCACCGTGAAGAATAAGTTTTATCACGATAAACTACAAGCAGATGTTATTTATTAATTTAGGTATTTAATAATATCCATGTAACCTTCAGTCTGTTAAAGGCCCACAACTTGACATTTATAATAGGACCCTTTTATCGTTTGTCCTGATTCCTATGAATGTAGCGGTTTGCCGCTGCCTTTAGGTTGTTTCTCCAGTTGTTATTTATGAGTCATGGTCTTCATTTGAGGAACTTTCTTCCGCATGATGATGATGATGATGTTGTCCTTATAACCAACTGTACATGCAAAGCGTGTGTGCAAAAAATCGCACAGGTGTACTGCCTATTCCTTCACTCTTGTCATCCGATGGAATGGCAATCCAACATGGAGAGAGTTCAGGCGTAGGACTAACTGCTTTAAGTACTTATACGTATTATCATTATTTTGACCGTGGCAGAAATTTGATCAAGTGGATGATGAAGTGATGGAAAAACACTATATTTGATTCCATTTTTATCACTTTCAAACATGGGGTTTCATTAAATGAAGGAGTAATTAAGCGTGACGTATAATTTTACTTCGATTCGATTCGAGTATAATATAATCTTATTTTAATGTTTTAATCGTAAAAAGGAAAATAAAAAGATAATTACATAGGACGATGTTTACAATATCCCGGCTATCAGTTTTCTTATTAAAAAATTTTAGTTATTAAGGTTAAGGCTAGGTTAGTCGAATATTTTCAGTTGCAATTATTTTATTGAATTCTAACGGAAAATTGTTTATATTTAGAATACTGGTGGAAGGTTCAATAATAAGGTCCATATTTGTAATAACGGCTTTTATAAATTATGTTATGTTTGGTCAGAAGTTTGCTTGTCATAATACTCTATTATATGCAAAATAGCTACAAAATTGGCAATTATGGAATTACTGTATTATACAGATTTGAATCATGAGATTTTTTTTAATTTAGCTTACAATCACGATAAAACTGAATAAGTCTTTACGCGAAATATGTCATAAAGAGTAGAAATTCCTTGCCTTGAACATAACTTAATTATGCGCTGCACTCCATATCAAAAGCATTAGGGACAACGGCGTACAAAGCCTTTCATCGCTATAATACGACTAAACGAAAAAAGACTTTAAGTTTAAAATTTATCTACTAGTATGTAGTCGCCGAGTATAATACTAAAAATGCATAAGCACAGTTAAATACAATGTATGGTTTTTTTGTTGTTGAATGTGTCCGTATATTTGCTGATTTTACATTTTTTTTTCAACTTGTACTTCTTCTTTTTCTTAAAGTAGCTTTTTTATAATTTCATAATTCTAAATAAATTAAGAAGTAAGTTCTAATGACCATACGATAAATTATAAGCACAAATTACGCACATTAAAAATCAGAGGATCTTGTCCGAATTTCAACCTATGATCTTCACCTAATATAAACGTATTATTCTAAATATACAGTGATATTCATTAATTAAATTATAATCAATGTAACATCCATATAATACTGAACTATATATTTTTTAACTGCTAGTCGAATTCGATAAAAAAAAATGTATTGTATAATTTCTAATCTCAACGGAAGTCACATTTTTTTAAAGAAAAACGAAAGTGAAAGTGTGGTAAAATTATTGCATATATATAATGTACACCAGATATTTAGTGGGTAAGTTTCTTATTCATCCCAGACAAATGGTTCAGGTTATATTTCACAGTGCTAATGCCTTTTTTTGTTTTCGCTGAAAAAACGCATTTACGCGTTTCCCCCACATGAAGTGGGGGTATGTGGGGCTCGCTCACGCTGAAGGCGCCAGAATACCCACTAAAAAATCAGCGGTATCCACACCGTCTTTTCGGGGGACGCCACGGGATCGTTTGCGCATACTACCGTAACGTCCCGACGGTAGGCCCGCCTCTGCAGACCTCCAACTTAAACAATGCTAATGTCTATGGGTGGTGGTAACTATTAATTTGTCTGCTATATATAGAAAATATATTTTGGTAATCTTTCTTAGATCAGAAAAAACAATCCTTCATCATCCTATCTTTTATACTTGTATAATTTTATCCCATTTAAATGAAGTCTCCTATCAATAATGTATGATTCATGAAATTGTGATTGTGGTTTCATTAGTATTATTGATAGCCTAATAATATCAGAAACCCACAATTAATGTGACACGTTTAAAATTTTATTTAGGCAGCACTTCAATATAATTTTAGATGCCTAATATTTAATTATTGAACAGTAAGATGATAAACCCTGTTACTTCAAAAATAAAAGTGCAACTATAATAACCGAGAACCTCAAGCGTCTGCGGAAGAATGTTTTGGAAATGTAGATGTCAAAAAAACATAACGCTTTGTAATGAAATTTGTTCAGATAATGTCGTAAAGAACGGTATCTAAACCTCTAGAATGTAATGTAAAGTCTTATGTTCACATTTGTATAACAAATATCTTCAATACTCCTTCTGTACGCTTACAGAATATTTAAAATAGCTTTTAATATAATATTTTCATTTTCTCTTTTTTATAGCATTCAGCAGCAGCTGGTTTTTAAAAATGTTTGTTACTATATATATTTATATTAATTATCTCTTTCTGTCATTATTGATCTGACGTTCACAAGAAGAAGACAAAACATTGTTTAATTAAGTTGTTTAAGTAAGTTTGTTCATGTCAGTAAATATGTCAATGTTGCACGGTCGCTTGCCTGTTAATTTACTACGACTTATAAGAAAAAGTTACCCCTCTTATTTCTCCTCCTTAAAGTTGAACTTTCCACAAAACGTTTATTAGTGTTTAAAATGTTGTTTAATAGAAAAATGTGAAAAAGAAAATTGTAAAGTTTGACTCGTGAAGGATTTGAACCTCCGCCCTCCGATGGTCAAGATATATTTAATATCGGCGCTCTAACCTACTGAGCTAACGAGTCTTCTTGCAATTTGACAAAAACTTCGGCTATCTTTAGTACATGACATCATCTAAATTTTTCAGTGCTAGTCTTGTAACGTCATTTGTGGAAATGATGTATTTTTAATGTGTCATTGTTACATGATCGCTTGCCTGCTAATTTACTACAATCTAGTTCTTTAATAAGTAAACTTTCTAGTGAGTAGACTTGACCCTACTTAAAGCTTCATACTTTATGCTTGAACAGCAGCGAAGGGGGTTGAGCCTAAATAGACAAAGGCTTGGTCGACAGCACAGTGTAGCCCAGCAAAATTTATAATTTGCAACATTCATCGTTAAATTTGCTAGACAGGATGCAAGCCAATACAAATGACACCTATCTCGCCAAATTACGCAAGTCATTGTGTGAAGAAAACCACAGTGCAATATGCAGGTTATGCTAGACTTGTGAACGGACCATCGACTTTATTCTCGGGACCGTTTTTACAAGTTTTTAAATTGATTTTATTTATGTTTGTATTTATATTAATTATTAGAAGTCAGTCCCGAATTTGTATGGGTAAAATTCCCTTTAAGTAAAAAATCTCAAAATATCCTTTGTTAGCATAAACTTAGGTTATTAAATAAACTTAAAATTTTTAGCTATCTAGACTAAGCTGTTTTGGCTGAGCTTTGATAGTCAGTCAGGACAAACGGTTTATATGTGTAGCTGTAAAGCTGAAACTTTAAAAAGAAGTATAAAAGAAAAATGTGAAAAAGAAAAGAGTAAAATTTGACTCGTGAAGGATTTGAACCTCCGCCCTCCGATGGTCAAGTTAAATTTCATATCGGCGCTCTAACCTACTGAGCTAACGAGTCTTCGTACAATTTGCCAAAAACTTCGACTATCGTCACAACATGACATCATCCAAATTTTTCAGTGTCAGTCATGCAACGTCAATCTGTGGAAATTTATTAACAAAAATCTTTATGACAAATCAAATAAGGTTGATTTTTATTCGACTGTTGGAAAAAATACGAGTAAGATTGGAAAAAGATAACGATAATTAAAGAATATAAATTATAGTTTTATCTCCTTTGATAACGAACCCTTTGTTTGATTATTATTGACTCGCAATTGCCCAGTGTTACTAACGGGGGTGTTCAAACTCTCAGGTCTGCTGCTCATACACCGAGTTGCTTAATTAATAATAATTATTATTCATCTAGAATTCAAAACTGAAAAAAACTAGTACTTGCTTAAGGCGTAAAATTCAAAACATGATTCCATACTTATCGTACCACGAGATATTTACAGACTTAGGTATTGTCATTTTGTTAAATGTTTTAAAGACAGAATAAAGAAATTAAATAATAGTAAGTACTTATAAGCAAGTAAATGTATATATTTACTTATAGGGAGGTCAGAGGCTTGTCTTACTTATTTTTATTTTGAAACAACAAAATTAAAAACAGGGAAAAGAAAATTTATGATATGTATAAAAGTAAGACAGATCAAACCATATATTTTTAATCAAGCTTCAAATGTGTCTTATAATGTAATGGCTATATTTCGGTGTTTGAATTATTTACAAATCAAATATTTGACATAATCAAAATAAAATTCATAATCATTTTTATATATTTTTTTCCTTTACTGGTGTCATAATTATTTTATTCGATTTAGAAGTATGACACTTACTCATTAATTGTCAAATTAAAAACTAGCACCGGTTCGGAAAAGTAAATACACTGACCTGAAATAAGCCGGGAAAGTAACTGAGCGGGGCTTTTTTAACAGATTTTTGATTGTTTACAAATATTTAATATAACAAATAAATAGCCAGTCGATCGTATACAAAGCCGTCACCTAGTATATAATAACATTTTGCAATAAAATCCAAAGCTTCTCCATAAAGGAGAGGCGGCGTTACTCCAACTACAGGATGTTGGGCGGAATTATTTTTACTTTTGTATGAGGAATTACTATGGAATATTTTTCCTAACTTTTTTTCTAAGTAACTAGTAAAATAATTGGTCATTTATGACATTCAAGATGACAATACTGTTTGTATGTACATGCCTCGGAAACACATACCTAAATGCGCTGACTTTGTATCTGATCACTCTCCAATATCGCTCATTTTATTTATTTAAATACATATTACAGAAAACCAATAGTATTATAACACAATAAATTTAACAAATACATAAACTAATAAGGTTTCCAATAATAAACAATACATCAAAACAGTAAAAAGCCCACATTAATAATGTATTTTAAAATACAATATATAACAATATAAATTACAAAAAATCCACCAAGTTATATAAATTTATTTAAAATTTATTAATGCATACGACAGATTTAATTCAATTAATAACAGTATTTCATGTGCTTATTTACATTTATCTTACGGTGATATTCTATTTTTTTGCGTGCATTCAAGAAATGTTATAATTATTATGGTCAATGTCCAATAACCATCACTTTATGACATTTCACGATCCTATTGTGCAGTGAGTTCCGGGCTTGTCCTAACAGAATACGTCTACAGGTATGTAAATATATATATATAATTCTGTCTTACGCAATGAAAGTAAGCGTGGAATCAGTTACTATATGTAATAAAAGTGTAAGTAATGTAGTTTTAATTTGTTAAAGGAATTAGTACAAATGATGAGCGAATTTATAAAATTTGTAATATTATTATATTACAATAAAAAAAAATTAAACTCAAAAAATATATTGATGACTCGTGAAGGATTTGAACCTCCGTCCTCCGATGGTCAAGATAATTTATATATCGGCGCTCTAACCTACTGAGCTAACGAGTCTTACTACTGCGATGAGAAAACTTTGAACAGATCCAGCGACATGACGTCATCGAATAAACGTCTATTTTGTATCTTGCAACGTCATGAAAGGAAACTTTATTGTAGTACACTGAAGGTTCATTTTTATTCGAAAAATATATAAATTACGTATTGAACAGGATAATGATAGTGATCATTATCATTAGTATACATATTATGTATATCAGACTGATATTTTAAAGGATACTGAAATTTGTTATAAAGATGGCTTGGGGCATAAAATACGGAAATTTTCGGGAAAAATAAATTTACTTACGCATAAATAACATACGCGACGGGAGTCATGGGGGACTGTTAGTAATAAATAAATAATATTATATATGGCTTTAAGTAATAGATACATAAGTATTGATGTAATTTATTGATTATTTTTTATAAATATTGTAAAATATATATATTTCGTATCTAAACAAAAAATCCACAGAACTAGTTAGATTAGTTAGGTAGACTGGCAAATACCTGATGTTATGTAATCACCATCGCCCATAGACATTAGGACTATAAGAAATATTCCTTACATCGAAAATGCACTACTAACCTTGGGAACTAACATGTTATGTCCCTTGTGCCTGTGAGTCTGACTCACCCACCCTTCAAACCGGAACACAACAAGACCAAGTACTGCTGTTTTGCGGTAGAATATCTGATGAGTGGGTGGTACCTACCCAGACGAGCTTGCACAAAGTCCTACCACCAGTAAAATTATACCATAGTACACGTAAAGCATTTTAATAATGTAAAGGTAAAGTACGTATGTAAGTTACTTTAAGAATATCAGTCATAGTTAATAATGCTAACAGTATTTGATGATATGTGTGATATATCAATACAAAATTTATCCCAGGGAGGCAGTAACAAATTACTTAAATCCATAATACATACGGAACGGCTACAGAAATCTATTTATCTAACGAACTTTCCTATATTTATGATTAATGTAGAAATTATTGACGTATTTACTCATATAACTAAATAATTTTCGACCAATATTATGCTAATCATTAAAGCTGGATTCAATAAAAATAATTGCAGTATACTGTTTAAGTATATCAGTTGTATACATAACTTCTTAATACGTTGACATAATATAAAGCATCTCCCCATAAACGGATTTATTGTCGTTACGTGTTGGAAGTGGTGGTGTTGGTATCTTTTAATTATTAAATATATATTGCTAATCGGTGGTTTTCTGTATTACATTACTAATTCTTTTGAGCCGTAGGATCTTAGTTATAATATAATTTGACCTGTATTTGTTTAGGCTTAGTCATTCCTCATACTGAAAGAGGTCATAACGTTGCTTCGCGATAAAATGTCCGATGAATGTAAGGTGAGTCAGTCGTGAGCTTTAACATTAATACTTAGAATAAAAAGTTTTTATATAAAAAATATAAACTGCCACTTATCATGTTTTATTTCATGTCATGTTATATAAAACATAAAAAAATACAAATTATATATATTTTTAAATTCTCCGACTGTAAATGTCATTCATTATATTAATGAATTTGGTAAAATAAATTCGCTAAAGCTATTTCTTTAGTCTGCCTAGTTTTTACCTGCAGAGGGATTCTTAGTTACTACTGTTGTATCTTTGTTTCTCGCTCACATCGAGTTGTCCTGAATCATAGGATAACTCTGTATGCTTATTTTATTGCATTTGGTTAATTATGTATGATTATGTCTGATAAGTATTAATGTTTCATTAAAAAATGAGATCAGATGTGACTTTGAATAGGCACTTGATTCTAATTAATTTGATATTCAATTTATTTTATTGAGTCAAATTATTAGGTATGCGTTTAGATATTAAAAGGTCATTTCACTTTATTGGTATTTAATTTGATTTTGACGTACATACATACTGTTTTTATGCGTATATTTTTTGGAAATACAAAGGTAGGTATGTCGTTATAATCGATGACGTTCCTGTAAATTGACCGCCTTCCGTGGCGGCGGCGATTCATGACAGAGTTTAGCCAACTACGTAAAACATATAACAGTGAACAAATGTCTGCAGAAGCAAATTTTCCGAAGGAAATCTCAATATTTTTATTATTGGCGTGACCAGAGATTTCAACCCACCTACGGATCAGCGGCTGTAAAAGCTAGCCGCTAGAAAAACGACACAGTTGAACACAATTAACAATATAATGCATGTGAGCCGATAATATCCTACTTAATATGTTATAATGATTATCATTGCATAATCTTGTATACATCGCAAGTTATATAACATAGAATTGTCTTTGTGCGACACCTTTTCATAATCCCATAAGCCAATAAAGAACGAATATAATTGGCATATAAAGTAAAAACTGTACTGTCGAAAAATATAAACTTATAACTTTTTTTTCACATGTGTAATCAATCAATCGATACGACAGGAATGAGTACAGGCGCAGGTTCAATAACTTAACGTACTCTCCGAGGCACGGGAGTGACACGACTGTCAACTGCCACTCCGAGCTGCAATGTTTCGAAGATACGACTGTAAGTTCAAGCTTAGTAGAATAAAACCATCCCATCTCAACCTGTTGGAGGCGTAAGAGCCGACTAAGAACTTCAGCCTTAATACTATTAAATATCCCTTTTTATTGATAAACGAATATTATTACATAATATATTTTTATGATTAATTCATAATTGATGAAACACTGTAATCGCTGCAATACTTATTTAAAACAATAAATGATATTATATTCGCGTTATCTTATCTTTCGGTTATCGTTGATAACAACAATAAGGACATAAACACTGAAACTACAACAAGGGGACTGTATTTTAATCACGAAAATAAAGAATACTTAAAATAGTAGATTCTTAGAAGATATTTTTAATCGTCATTCTGCAAGATTAAATTTCATATTAAACTCTCGTAGGTTCGGAATGAAAATTCTACCGAGAAATAGCGGCATGAAGCTCAATAGTTCCTCTTTTTCAACAAATATACCTATATACATGTATGAATCATATACAACTAAATTTATGTATCCTGTATGAAAATAAACGAATATTCACACAACAGTTTACCATGTCTTATTTATTATTAATATTTAAGTCTATTATATAAATAATATTGTTTATAAAAATGAATGAATTATTTATAAAAACTGTAATTTTAGTTTTAAATTTATTAATTGGTAAAAGAATCGAGCCATTCCCTGAAAAACATGATTAGTGCGTTCTGCGATGTTCTTTGTACTTTTGGACATCGTTATAAATATTCAATAATATAGAATGTGGAACAGTTATCATTACTGCCACTTCGAGTTGGACACAGGTTATTAGGTATGTGTTGTACGTCAATACAGCTCGCTAATACTGATGTGATTATGGAAAAGGCTTTTTTGCCAAATTAATTCTCGCTAATTTAAATATTATAAATCGAATAATATCATAACAAGTAAGATGATGTGATACCTTCCTAAGCGAGGCGTGCGACGCCTCCTTATGTGTTTCCGGTGCACTCTCATCGTCCAGGGTGATGGCAATTTGACGTGTGTGGAAGATTGGGTGAGATACCAACGGCTTAACATAAACCTTGAGATACTAACCTTTAACATGGGCTCGGGCGGTATATTGCCAACTCCAATCCAATTTTCATCTGCTGCTGAGAATTTTCTAGATAAACGTAATGTATCCAGTACAATATTATATAGATGACAAAAAAGTATGAAGTTAGTTTTCGTTAATTTTCATGTATCTGTATATAATTAATAATTGTAAGTTCCTATCGATTTTTCTCGGTATAATGTACCAACGGTAAAATTCTATCAAATTGCTTGTTATTAAAATATCATTAAATGGTATTTAAATAGATCTTATTAGAAAATACTTGAAAACAGTTTCAATTGATTTTGATTTAATAACTTAGACTGTGGGCGGACCACTTATTGAATTATCACTTGAAGTTCACTTCAGGTCCTGTTCGTAATATAATATATCTTTAAAATCTGTCTCAATAACGTATCATATTATTGCAATAGCATTTTTTGTTTAGTAATATTAAATATAATAAATAATATTATTATAAAAATAAAATACTTTTATAAAATCAATGTTTATGATATCTTGCAAATAACCAACTGTAAAAACAATCTCCACACCTGATAGCCCCACGCACGGCGCGGCGGGGGCGCAGTGGGGGGTAAAACGTGTCTCCCTGGCACTGCACTTGTGTACCCCCTACCCACACCCTATAGCTTAGACTGTTGCACCACTGAAAAACAGCTTCATTTCTATGAAATATTTAATATTGTGTTAAGTACGTAGCATATTCTGTCGCGGTATTTAATTTCGATATTATTATGATCATTAATGAACAGTTCGTAGTGGTTTTTACAAACCTATGTTTGAATTACTTGAACAAAAATGCTGCAATAAAATTTACACAAGAGTAGCACCAAAATTAAATTCATGTCATTATTTAAAAAATAATTAGACTTTGGAGCCCGCTCTCGCAATTTAGCTCTTTTACCATAGATATCCTTCTGACCGAGTTCGGCCAATGATCGCTTTTCTCAAGTATGCGCTGCACAAGGACAAGTAAATTCTCATAATATGACAAACAGCCCTATCCGGGTTCATTTTCGAGATTCGGGCTACTACACGATAATTTCAAGACAGACTTTAAAGAATCAATCTCCTTCTAAAAGTATTACATTCAATTGCGTTTAATGAAACTAAAAAAAGCCCACTGAGTGCTTAGGAACCTATTTTATACGAAACAAAGTAACAATGTTTGATTATGACTTTAGTCATAAAGTACTAAACAATTAGAAATAAAGAATCTTGATCATGTAAAACTTTTCTCTTCTATTTTTTATTTAAAACGAAATAAGACAATTTAATTAATGTATATTTTTACTTGGTTGTAGGGCTTTGTGCAAGCTTGTCTGGGTAAGTACCACCCACTCATCAGGTATTCCACCACAAAGCATTTATTGTAGTTGTGTTTGAGGGGTGAGTAAGCCAGTGTAACGACGGTTATAACATGTTAGTTGCCAAGGCATATTGGTGATGTAAGTACCTATTGTAGATTTATAGTATTCTAACAGTACTAATGACTTCGGCCGACCACTTACCGTCAGGTAGCGGACTTCTCAGATTCCCTTTATATTCTATATAAAAAAGTCATCTACAATATATTCAATAATTTAGTTTTAAAAAGAAATACGTCAAATTTCTAAATATATTTTTTACTCTTTTAGTGGAGATTTAGATTAAAGTGAAGAGGCGGGTATGGATATGGCCATGAAAATTAAGCGCCTGTCCACGCAACAAATAAGCTTATGGAAATTCACGAGCAGAAAATTGTTTATTTCCCTTTAGTTTATTATTCAATCTTGTTACGAGTTTATTGGGTTATGATCGTGGAAGCGATATTGAAAAATAAAAAAAGCACTTACACATTTTATAATTATAAAGTTTTACCTTTAATATACAGGTAATGCTTAGTCTTATAGCTAGCTAATATTTATTGTCTTAACAAAATAAATTACCTTGTATCATTATTTCAGTACCATATTGATGAGATGATTTGCTATAATAGTTCAAGTTTGCTTAATATTTATTGTTAATAACAAAAAATAATAAAGACACCACACGTCAGTACACTATATTGTATGATTTTAAGAGTTTATAAGACCTAGTGATTATATATAATATATATTATTATATATATTGTCAAAGAAAATTTTTCTAAGTATATTAGATTATAATCATTGTTCAATTATATTCCTCAAATTGTTTATAGTATTGAATAGTTCGTAATAAACAACAGCTGATCATGTTTAGTTTTATGCTTGTGCAATAATCGACCACGTGTCAATGTATATAAATGACCACTGGTCAATATTGATAGTCGATAAATGTAAGACTTCTTTTATTTATTTGTTTAAGTGTAGGTAGCGAATATATTATTCGTGTTATTTATATGAGTTCTTAGTGTAATTTGTTTTTATCTATGAACGTCGTTTTTTAGTATATCTCGTGGGAGATCTCAATTTTCCGCAAAAAAGTATCTTGTATCAAGACTCAGAATATAAGCCGATGCGATATCAACTTTTATTAGTAAACATTTTATAGTACAATTAGTACATAATATTATAATAAATGTTGTTTTAAATACACATTCATTGTATCACTTGTATTTATATAAGAAAATGTATACTTAACCATTACATTATTTTCGGTAAGTGGCTAGCGTTTAAGGCATCAGATCTTGGAGGTGTGAACCCAGGATCGGACCAGCAAAGGAAAGCTCAATAAGCTTTCCTGTTATTGTTATTATGATTTAGAAGTTAGCAGTATTACACTAGTGTCGTTGGTCCTGCGCCTACGATCCGAGGACGTCATCACTGTGTATTTTTGTCTTTTTTCTTCGCTGGAAAAACGCATTTACGCGTTTCCCTCACATGAAGTTGGGAGGTATGTGGGACTCACCAGCGCTGAAGACGCCGGAATACCCACTAAAAACCAGTGGTAACCACTCCGTCTTTTCGGGGGACGTCACGGAATCGCTCGCGCATACTACTGCGAACTGTATGTGTCACTACAACCACTGCTGTTGCAGTCGACCTTGCAACACCAGGTTACGGAATTCAAATCCTGTTCATCTATTCTCGTATTAGTAGTCACATAGTCAGTCACCCCCTTCAAATTAAAATATACTCTTTGTACTACAATCATTCTATTTCATCCTCGAACTAAATCGACGAATACTATACCCTTTTATCATCTATATAATCAATTATGGAGTAATTCTATGATAAAATTAACCTTATTGATTGGAAAAGCTAAAAGTATTAGAGGAATTTTATCATAGAAACGAATAACGTGCCCAAGGAAGGACGAATTGACGTAGACGCCTGGTGTTACAAGTTTTTCTTTATATCTCGTGCTTAAATATCGGTCATTGTTCGGTCTTAAAATTTTCGGTTACTTAAAATTTTATTAACTTACTTAAAAGCATCCCGAAGGGAGTATCAAGCTTCATGCACTAGTTATCCCTCACACAGTTCATTCAATTTTTTTTCGATATTTCTCTTGCCTCAGCCACCAACATAACACGACACCACAATCATACATCTTCTTGTGTCATTCATTCTACATTACACACACAAATAAAGGTGAAAAAAATATCGTTTATTATTTTGCATATTTGAATATAATCAGATCTACAATTAACATGAGGTTCACACAGTAGGAATGTTACATTACAGTAATTGGACAAATGGATATATACATTTACACATATCCAATTAATACGATTATCAAATATAATTATTTTTATATTGAATTTGTATAAAACGTTACTAAGATTTTTTTTAAGATTTGATTTAAAAAGGACATAGTTATTGTTAGTTAGTTTTCAAAGACAGTTTACGTTTTACACAAATCAAGTATATTTTATTTATTGATCCACACAGATAAATAAGCAATAGGGTCACAGATAATATTTTTAGTAATTCTCGTAAGAAAGTTTATTCTTTGACACATTATTTAAAGCCATACTGACATACTTTTGTTATTTGACGTTTCCTATATATTTCTTTAAATTATTTTAAAAGCCAACAGTAACATTTTTTATATAAATTCATCGAAAATATAGAAATTTGGATTTCATAAATTAAAATTTCCATGAAAAAAAAAATTATGAACTAAATATACTCATCTCACGTTTTAAGACGTGAACAGTATTAGTATCGATTTTAAATAAAATAATAAAAATCCGTAAATGATTAATCCGAATTTAAACTGTTTCTACGAATTAACAAATAATTTAAAAAACAAAACTTTCAATAAAAAAAGGGTGAAACCCTGTGTTATGTTACATACATTCATTCAAATGTATGTAACATTCAAAAAAGTGTCACTAAATAAATTGCACGTAAGGTAATAAACACATTGTTTGGTAAAATAATACTGTAATGACACAACTCAGTAAGTACATTACAAAATACACATAAAATCCAATTATATAGTTTAATATATATTACAAATTAATATGCCTATATAAAGTAATCTCATTATGTGAAGTTTTTTAAACGGAAGAAAATAATATGGACAATTTACCAACCAAAATAATCTTTACTCATATAAACACATAAAAGTAAAAATATTGGATTTGATTTGAATATAGAAATACAAAATTGCCCATATAAAAAAAATGGTTTTTGTTAAAAAAATAGTAACGTGTTTAATTTAAATAAACATAATACATATTAATGTTATTTATAGGGTTATTAGTTAAATAACGCTTCTACTTTTTTTTTCGTATGTCAAATCAATGATGAAAGAAAGAGATAAATTAATGGTTAACTAAACGCCCCCTAAACAGATTTTGTAAGAAATACCGCTAGTAGCCATTTATACTTACATGACAATTACATCCATATAATATTGAAATTAAAAAGCGTCAATTTATTATTCATGTCACTAAAAATTTTGCAGTATATCATTTTGATTCTTATTTGGCATCAGAAGTTTCCACACTCAATGTATTTCTTATTGCAGTTTTATATATTTGGGTTTCTATATTTAAAAAATTTGACGCATTTGAGCGATTCAAAATATGTGTAATACAATGTCTTCCTTAATATTTAATAAAATTATGAAATATATTTTTTAATAGTATATTATATACAAATATCGAAGTCCATAGAGCAAGCCGAGTCATTATATGTTTAAGTATACATTCATCTATAATTAAGATTAAAATATGTTAACACAGATAATATATATTTATTAAAAATATGAAATATTTTTTTTGAAAAAACCTTTTTGATATGCAACTACATTATGCACTAATACATTCAAGTAAACAGATTATATTAAATATAAGTAAGGGATACACACATTCTACAATTATATATCAGATATATGTTTATAAATTAAAATTATACTATCAGAATACGAAAATTAACAATTGTGAAATAAATTAAATGTATGTCGATGCTGCCAGCATAAAAAATCAGATCTAATTAATTCGCAGACTTTTTCAGTAAAGCTTTTTTGTTTAGTAAAATTGATAGAAATATAGATTTTTTTATATAAATTTATACTTATTATATGGAATTGTCGTAGACTACTAAGTCTTAGATTGACTAGATAATACATTTAACGTCATACTATAAAATTGAAAATAAATTGAATACAGATAATAATTCTTATAAATAACACTTTATATTGTGTACACGTACATATACTTTAAAGGGGTGGTATTTATTGATATTTTATACTTTATGGTGCAAACTATTGTTATAAATAACATTTAATGCTGCTATTTATGGTTCATAAACAAATATAGAGTAACGATTTTAATCTATTTTCGTTTAAGAGTAAGTACTGTTAGTTACAAAAAGTATCAAATTATAATATTACTTAAAAACTATAATATAATGATAATAAATAATTTACTGTTTCGAAATAATAAAAAAATTGTAACGTTTATAAAAAAAAAAAGTCATATTATAATCTTCTTTGACTTCTTGAATACATATATATGCCAGGAGTATTTGTAACACTAACTGTCTTTGCCTTTAAATTTCATTTCATCAATTAAATCATAAAATTAATTATTATATACCACATTATTTTTATATCATTATTGAAAGTAGAAACAGATACAAAAAGTTGCTTTTTTTAATTATATCATAATTATAAAATTGTAAAAATTACATACATGTTGTGTAATAAGCGAGTATGCGATATTTATATGTTTTACGGCCAGCCTTACATGTGTTTTTGTGTTAACTGCGATTTAGTTTGAAGTTTACTGCGATTTGTATGGAATTCCGATTATTGTCAGTAGACTATGCTGTTTGCATTCCATACGAATCATGGTTAACATCAACGCCATCGAATAAGTAAAAAAAAAAAACTTGCACTAGCACACAGAAAGTGTTTTGTACTCGCACTTATATGAAGTATATACATTTGTTATTATATCTTGGTTTTAATCTTCATATATAAATATCTTTAATCATTATAAAATGGAGATGGAATGTAAATAAGACGTACATAATAAATACAATAAAATATTTTATGCATATACCAAAGATAAATAAGTTTTCAGATTGTGTATCCGGTAAAAACTCTGGCAACTTTTAAAGAATAACATTTTAATTCCATTTTGTTATTTCTTCTACTTTATTGTATTTGAATTTTTCCTACCTATTACATTATATAATATTTTATATTCCCTATTGCAACATTAAAGTAAAAGAAACAATTTGACTTATATTTTCTTGCATGTCTTTTAAACTTGATCACTAAACTTAAGTAACTACAATAACTTGTCCTAAGGATCCTGTAACATATTTAACACTTGTGAAATATAACTTGAACATATGTAGCCTACAAAACAGGACATACTACAACTCTAAAAAATTTTCATAACAAGATAAAATTTTGTGCCACAGATACAAATAAAACTATAAGACTATGAGCTGCATAAATATATGAGATATATTTCATTTCCATTTTTAAACTTGACAGCTACATTTTATTTTCTTACACAGATATTTTAAATTGAGATCAAAAATATTTTTTTTTTTTGGCGTTTGACGCTCTATTTTTCTATCAGATCGATTATTTTATAACCAGCTCCTAGTCTATATAGTCAAGGAACATATCGGAATGTTATACTTCTTAAAGTATATTGACGTCCATGTCAGGAATGCGGTCGAATGCCTCTGGAGCCCTGTTCCAGTAGTAGTATGGGGGGCCGGCGGAGAAGCAATACTTCTGGGTGAGAGGAGTGTCATCTTGAACCCAGTACATAAGGTAGAAGTTGCACATTTCATCATTGTTTGTTGGTCTAGAAATAATAAATAAATATGTCATAATTAACACTATCAGAGAAAAGTTTAGTACTTGTAGTTTTGGTACATAAATATCACAACTGTAGGTCAAAACATTTTTTTATTTGTGAACACAATAAGAATTTATTATTTCAAAATATAGTATTTAAATCGAATTCATGGTTTTTTTTTTTACTTTTTATTATAATTTAAATTGGAAATATATATTATTATTTTTATATTTTTTATCAAAACATACAATTCTAATAAAGTATACATTTTATATTGTCGATATCTTGTCACTCTTTTGGCCTTACTTATAAGCATTTAGTAGGCAGTTAGTTAAATAATGCCGTTTTCTTTTTTTTAATGTCAAATCAATAATGACAGAAAGAGAAAAAATATTGTTTAACGAAACAGTCGCTAAGCAATGTTTATAAATAAGGCTGTTTAAGTTGTTAAAGACAATGTAAGAACATAAATAAAACTTATATTAACTCTTAATTTACCCAATCTGAACAGCGTGATGGCGGGTATTATTCATAACGCATCGGGCAGCCAGCACGTCGTTCTTTGTAATAGGGGACGTGTTCACGACCGGGTAGAACATCTGAGGTAGCTGAGGATTCTTGCTACCTAACACTTGCCAGGTATCACCTTTCTCAGACCGACGGACAACGTAGCCCGTTACTTGGGTACCTAAAAGAAAATGGAAATTTAATATTTTTTCTGATATTTAATAGTTCGGCATTAAAACTCATGCAAGTAATTGACAAAGCCAGTAATATAAATTAGAATTTTTAAAGTTACAGTATTGCAATTATACTGTTATATTTATAATTTTGAGTTTGAGTTTTGCGTTTGAGTTTGAAGTTAAAATATATTAAAAAAGAAACTTGTCTAAATAAGTTTTTAAATCAGCGGTTAATCAATTCTGCAACTTGCCATTAGGATAATATTGCCAATAGTTTTGATTGGATGACCATTTAGTTGATTTTATAATTTCTACTCAAATGATAGAGTTCGGGTTAAAATGTTGTCTCACCGAGGGCGTGCGTGTGCGGTCGAAACGCGAACGGATGTATGACCTTGTCCTCGTTGATGGTGCAAGCCGTCTCCATATGCTCGACGCCGTAGGGGGCGATAACCCCGCTCGTGCCCAGCAGGAACACGCCTGCCTGGCGCGGCATTCTGCAAACGAAGATTTTGTTATAAGCTTTTAAGCAACAGGTAAACTGCTAGTATGTTTACTAGGTGGTGAACATAACATCTTCGTTTCCAAGGTTGGTCGCGCATTGGCGATGTAAGGAATGGTTAATATTTCTTACATCACCAATGTCAATGGGCGATGGTGAACACTTAACATTAGGTTGCCTATTTGTCCGTCTGCCTACCTATAACATAAAAGAAATGTATGAGAAAATCTTACAACAGAATCTTAACCCAGTTGCAGACAACCGACTGAGCTGAAACTTCACACTTTATACTGGTTGTTGTTGGCTAGTTTGCTTCACGCTGGTGACAATATAATCTAGAATACTTGTTATTTATTTAAAATGGCCGCCAAATAAAAGCTAGTCTTACGTAAAGAACAAAAGTGTTAATGGCATTAATTTTCTTCTCAATCAAAGTTTTGTGTTAGATTTAAATTTTAAGAATTTAGTTATTTTTGTAAATTTAAACATATTTATGATCATTTTAATGATTAATATACCATTTATGTTGACAAAACATACATTTCTCTGTTCATGTTTTATGTAATTTTCCTAATATTATATAGTATTTTATTGTATAGAGTTGCTTAGAAGACTGAGACGAAAAATATCATAGTTTTTTAGAATCGGTTTTAGGAATATAAATATCGAATAAATTAATACATTAAGGATACTTACTTAGTTGTTGTGTATTCCAAAAATACGCCAGAGTTGTCGGTCTTTCCAACTAAAACAAATTAGTGATATAATTAAATTAATGATAAAAATAAAGTATAAACTTATTATTATTATACACAATTTTGAAACAAACATACACCAAAACTTGGTGGTGTGACTTTGCACAAGTACATCTGGGGAGGTACCATCCACTAATCAGATATTCTACTATTAAAATCAATACTTATTATTGTTGCGTTCCGACTTGAAGGATGAGTGAGCCAGTATAATGCACAAGGGACATCTTCGTTCTCAAAGTGGCGCATTGGCGATGTAAGGAATTGTCAATATTTATATCGCCAATGCCTATGTGCGGTGGTGACCACTTAACATCAGGTGGCCCGTCCGCCTACTTATAACATGAAAAAATATCAAATAGCGAACGCATTCCTTATGAGAGCCGGTTTCTAGAACAGAGTCGGTTTCCACTTGCCACGTCCGTCGGTAAAAGTCTATTAAAACTTGTTCATGCAGTTTACACATTACACCGACTATTAACAAATGAGATACAGACACAGAACAGTGGAAGTAGTAAACTCACCTGGAAACTTCGTCATATAGTGCACTTGTAGTACGAGATATTTGATCGAGGAGTCGTGGCCGATGAGGAAGCCCACATCCTTTGGCAGCTGGAGACTAGGCGCGTCACGAGCCCACGCATATACTATCTGTTTATAAAAATATCTCTTTATTTTGTTTCCATACATACATAAAAATTTAATAAATAGTGGAATTACAGGCACAAGGGACATAACATCTTAGTTCCCAAGGTTGGTGGCGCATTGGTGATGTAAGCAATGGTTAACATTTCTTACAATGCTAATGTCTATGGGCGTTGGTGACCACTTACCATCAGGTGGCCCATAAGCTCGTCCGCCTTCCTATTCTATAAAAAAAGGAATATCACCTCAAACGTTCATATTATAAAATGTAAAATAAGAAAGAGATAGAGAACCTAAGAAAGAGAAGACATTAAAAAATGTTATTTGTATAGGTAAGATTAAAATTTTAATTGTCATTATAATTAAACAGACAGATTTAGATAGTGATTTGCAATTGGATCATTCGCAAACGAGAAAAGTCAAACAGCAGTTTTTTTTAATTTAAAACTTTCCAACGGGACAATTTACGTCATATTAGACTTAATAAAAGCAAATATACATTTATGTTTTGTTAAAAATGTGCCTTAAGACATTTCTTTAAAAAAAAAAGTATTAACGGTACTTTTTACTAGTAATGTACCATAAAAGATTTCAATCGAGAACTATAAAGCGTTAGTAATCAATTTTTAACAAATTATATATCAAGTTTCAAGTATCTTAAATATAAGAAGGATTTTTAAGACAAACCTGTGATCCAGAACCGCAAGGGCTTGCTGTATTGTAATGGCTATCCAATTCGTTACTCTGCATTTCACCACAGCTCCTGAAAATTTATACATAATTCTCATATACAATTCGTCAATGGCAATGCTAATTGCAAATACAAAATCAAAATATTTTATTCAAGTAGTAATATTTATTATGCATAAGTAGCATCAATTCGAATATCCAATTAAAGGCCATTTTAACTTATTTTTGTTACTTTAATTTAGCAATCATAAAATTATCTTTAACAAAAAAATAAAACTGGAATCATCGTTAAAAATTCACGTCTTATTTTTGGGCCATATCGGCTCGAATAATAAAAGCCAAGCTTATCGCTGTGAAGATATATCCATACTCGTCAAGGAATAAAAAAAATAAATAAAGTAAATGTAACAAAAAGTAACTGTACGTTTAAAGTACACTGGCCGCCAAAAAAATCGACCCACCCGTATTTTTTTACTTACAAAGTTGTTATCTTAACTATGCGACGACCTAGGTGGATTGTTTTATTTATGGGACATACATTTAACATTTTATTACCCACTTGATATTGATTTGGAGGAGTTGTAAGTGTTATTGAGGATATTTGGAATATTTTTAAAGTATTGATAAGAAAACGTTACTTTGTGCACAAAGTGCATGGTTAGTTTATTTCCAGTTCTTAACGCGGAGTCATCTCGGTTCGATTTTTATTGTTGATTAAGTGTATGAAACTTTGTTGAAACAATAATTTTAATAAGTTTAAACATAAAAAATGGATACTACTGAAGCAGAAGCTGCTCAAGTCGTAGCTCTTATTCATGAGGGGTTAAGTTAGCGAAATGTGGCTAGAACACTAAAATTAAGTCGTTCAGCGGTGCGAAGAGTGTACAAACGCTACTTGGAGACTGAGGAGTATCGCCGGAGACCAGGATCTGGCAGGGGGCGTGTCACGAACCCGACCGATGACCGTTTTATTGGTTACACGTCTTTAAGAAACCGACATCTTTCGGCTGTTGACGTTCAAGGTAGACTCCGAGAAAGTCGTGGAGTGTCTGTGAGTGAAAATACTGTAAGAAGAAGACTTCGAGAGTAAAACTTAACCCCTCACAAGCCAGCAACAGGACCAAAACTCACAGCATCCCATCGACAAGCAAGACTACAATTTGCTAGGCAGCGTCGATTGGACACTGGACCAATGGGAGACAGTATTGTTCAGTGATGAAAGCCGAATGTCTCTAGTAGGCTCTGATGGACGACGTAACGTCATGCGAAGGCCAGGAGAACGCTACTCTCAGTGTTGCATTCGAGAAACAGTCCGATTTGGTGGAGGCTCTACAATGTTTTGGGGAGGTATTTCTTTGACGGGACGCACAGAGCTGGTTTTTTTTCGTAATCGTGCTGTTAATGCTGAAACTTACATAACGGACATTCTGGAGCCTCATGTGATGCCTTACGCTGTATATTTTGGGGATAATTTCCAACTTATGCACGACAACGCACGAACTCACGTCGCTAGAATTGTTAAAGACTATTTCAGGGAAGTCGAAATTCCAGTTATGCAGCGGCCAGCCAATAGTCCGGACTTAAACCCGATAGAGCACCTCTGGGACCAGCTAAAACGTACGGTTCGAGCACGAAATCCAATTCCAGAAACCCTGAATCAACTGGAAGCTGCCCTAACTGAAGAATGGCAACGGACCCCACAGGAAGACATTAAAAAGCTAATCAGGTCACTTAATAGGCGTATGCAGGCAGTGATTAGGTCAAGAGGAGGAAACACTCCCTATTAAAATAAGATTTAGGCACCCAAATTTAAAAACAAACGGCATAATCGTTTTGTACACAAAAAAATAAAATTGCGTAAAATTTTGTGTTTTCGTGTTTTGTCACATATTTACCTAAAAACCTATTTTTTGCGCACTATTTCTGTTTTTGTACAATCCTACAATTGCATTTTTTCATTATCAATCTTAAAAATATAAATATGTGGTAGTTTAAAACCATACGATAGCTTTTTTACAAAAAATGTAGGTGGGTCGATTTTTTTGGAGGCCAGTGTAGATTGTATTTACCGAAAAAAAAACAGAGAACAAAAAAGAAACAGAACAAATAAAACAATGCTATAATTATATAGGTTGATTCAATTCGAGTTTCATAAGTTGGCAACACTGTAAAATAGAGCTGAAAATGTTGGATTCAAAAGCCCCGTTTGCAGTTACTTTTGGCACATTTGCAAAACACGTTGTATATCTATGCCCGTATAAAATTCAGTCAACCCTAAGCTGAAAAAGAAAAAAGCTCATAGACAGTGTAAAGCGAAAAATTCACGCAGTTTCAGTGTCAAAAAGGCAGGAATTTTTTGCTGATTTTCAAAGAAAATTTTCTTTTCTAGAATTCGTATGGGTCACATTTCATGTTAAATTAACTTTTTTAACTAAAAAATAAACAACACAAAAACATAAAATAATATGTATAAAAAAGCAACTTTTTTGTACATATTATTTAATGTATACGGACCACTCTAACAAAATTGCGGGTTTATTGTAAGGTAAAGCTAGTTTTATGTCGCATTTCTCAGTCTATTTCTTTTTATGAAGGACAGTCGTTACATTTATGTGTCTCATTATGTGAACATATATATGTGAAATTCGTTAGCACTTAATGTTATTTGCTTGCAATCTTTCATCCTTATATAGTTTTGTGTATGTAAATAGTTTTCATCCGCGGCTTCATCCATGTTATAGGATATCTTAGATATAAACAATCAATTACATTCATATTGATATTTTGATGTAAATAAATAACATTTTCTTTGGTGTTGTATTATTTTGATTTATGTTATGTAAATTGTTATTGTTTGTATGAACAAACTATTTAAGCAATCAACTATATTGTTGATAAGCTTTGCTTGTTTTATTTTTAGTGTGTTTTAAATATTTTCATTATTGTGTTCAACAGTATAGAGAAATCTTAATCTATAATAGATACAGAAATGTTATAGTGTTGACTTGATAAATGGTTGTGTAAAATAAAATAACTCTATTTTTTTAAAAGCTTTTTCATGCCTAAGATTTTTACCACATATCTATTGTGACTGAAGATTTTCCATACTGTCTGTTTAAAAAAATATAGTTAATATTAAACTTACCATACAGAGTCATTAGACCCTGGTTCAGAACAGCCATATAGAAGCATGTGATGGGCTGTATGCATCGTAGCGTTAGGCTTAAATCCCACTGGAAAAAAAGAACAAAAATTATTATTGATTCCATATTTATAAGTTTGGTATGGTGGAATTTTACTCACCCACATAGAAGTTTTTCTCTGGAGCTATTCTTATTGGTGTGCATAAGTATACTTCATCCTGTAAAAGGAATGGTTAAAATTTAATATAGTCCTTTGCAACAATATAGCTATTATAAATATACAATATAAATTATAGGGCTATGTAGTTTAAATTGTTTAACTGCCATATTGGTTTAATGGACTTTTGAAGTCCTGTGTTCAAACCCCAAGATGAACCAATAAAAAGTTGTGGTATTTTTGTATCGAAGAATGTTGGCTGTCTGCCTTTAGTTTTTTTTGGTAATGTCAGATATGCCATCGGATAATGAGAGTGAGGGAACAGAAGGCATCTGTGTTTGCAAACACTTGATCACTATAATATGTCTTGTGCAATACAATATGTATATATGTGTATGGTGGCACCAGTTTGATGGGTGAGTGAGCCTGTGTAATTACAGGCATAAGGGACATAACATCTTAGTTCGCAAGTTTGGTGGTGCATCAGAGATGTAAACGATGGTTAACATTTCTTACACTGGCAAAGTCTATGGGTGTTGGTGACCACTAACCATCAGATGGCCTATATGCTCGTCCGTCTACATATTCTATAAAAAAAACTTATAAAACATATTCAGTCTGATGTAAACCTCGTACAATACAAATTTTCAAGTTTAAATAACATGGTCAGAAATAAAATATTACTATTATTAGATAGAGAATATTTTATAATAAAAAAGGATGAATTAGATTAATTAGAAATGATGAAGTATTATAACAATAACTAAAAATCCATTTACATTTACAATTGTATCTTAGGTACTTTGAGTAATGTCCTATTGTTGGACTTTGTTTCAATCAAATCTGTAATATTGATTGAGATTGCCTCCCACACACTTCACCCACATATTAATTCCCCTTATGCTATCTACCAGAGATGTTCAGATAAAACTCAAGTGCTTAATTGCAGACATATATCATATGTATAGTTTAATATTATAAATGTGAAACTAACTGAACCAACTCTTATAAAATTTGGTACACAGTAACTCCAAGGAAGGACAGTCTACATTTTTATACCCAAAACCTGTACCTCCTGTCTCCCTCCTGTTAGGTGAAACAAAATGCAAATCTATCCTAAGTCGTGTTTTACAAGACCTTCAACATAAGATTTAAAGAAATTCTGCTAATTAAATAAGTATTTGACATAACTTACAAATGACACTTGTAAATTGTGATACAATATATTATAGACAAAACAATAGCCAAAGTATGTATATCAAAATGCTGTGCATGTTATACCATTTCTATTTTATTTTCCCTTTTTGTATATATACATGTCTAAAATGCTACAAAAATTAAAACAAATTAAAAATGAGGACTCTTATATGATATAAATTTATAACTTAAGGGTTTGTAGACTTCAAACCTTAATTTTATTATAATTATTTTAATGTTAAATGCTGTAATCTTATTGCAAAATGTTTTAGAAATTAAGTTCTCTAGATGAATTAAAAGCTTTATTGGTTAGTCACAATAAATAATATTTTCAGTTCTTCTGGTCTACCATGAAGTGAACAATTTTACAGGCTTGGACTAACAGTACTAGTATGTAGTTCTAATATTTCTAAAAATCTGCCCAAGTGAGTTATTTTATTAATTTTAATCAATTCTTATCAATATAATTTGTTAATAAAATAATATTTCTAAATATATCATTCTAACATTTGATTGTTAAATAACACTGACCATTTAAAATTGAATTAAAGGCGATAAAAGCACTAAGCGTAAACTTATTGATTTTTTATGTATGATAAGTTAATTTATTTACCTTGTTAGGCCAAACATTTGGCATGAGAAAATCGTAAGTATCAACTTCGTAACAAAATACACTTCGATTTAAAATAGCAAGAGCAATAAATAAATGTAGAAAAGAATTAAACGACTTCATTTTTCTTTTATTTAAAAAAATCTAATACACGTCAACCCCGCGGTAATTCCCTAAATAAATTACTACGGTACTTGGTCTCGTCAACGATGTGCTAATTGATAAACTAAATCAGTACAGTTTATATAATTTTGTTTGTAACTGATCTGAATACTGAACTGAACAAGTGAACACTGACGAGACCACGAGCCACAACTAGTGTTTAATGTTTGTATAATTTTTTAAAACTTTCAATCGATCAATAACATTTCCTATTGGCTTACTAACGTCATAGATGTGGGTAGCCAGCTTAAAAATAATTTTACAAAATTCCATGTACTAATTTGTAAATTGTACATATATATTAAATTATAAACTTAAAACAAGACAATTTTAATAAATTTATAAAATATACTGTTTTAGGTATTTAATCACAAGGCCCTGTAATATTTATTTATTGCATTTAATTTTACAGAAGTAATGTAATTTTTCAAAATACAAAAATAAATTATATATTTAACTACAAGATTTTAAGTAATCTTTATTCGATGAAATTATTGGTTAAAATATTTAAAAGTTATATTTATACTTTTATACTTATTAATATATATGATATATTACAATTTATTTACTTTTGATTTAGTTATTTGTTAAAAAGATAGATGTTGTTACTGTACATTTACTCTATGCTCCCTATGATTGCTCACAGATGGCACTGCTTATACTTGATGTCGTTTCAGATAATGACATTAGATGACACTAAAATTATATTTTAAAGTAAACAAGAGGGACAGAATGTAAATAAAATGAAATCTAACTGGCTGTATTTTTTAAATACAGTACCTATATTATGGGTAGCATTGAATTGCTTTTAAATCAAGATGCAATGCGCCCGATTTTCGAGTCGTAACGTATTTCTTTCAGATGTTTCAGAGGCTTGGCTGCGAGGCTTAAAAATCCATTAGACCTAACCAAGCTAATAGGAAGCAAGAAATGATATTTTAACTATAAATGGAATGTTTAACCTACGTTGCAATAATGAAAGTTACGACCTACATATGTAAATGTATCATAAATATTTACATTGCTTAGCAAAAGAAATATGCAAATAGCTATAAAAGTAACACAAGTACATAATAGTTACCTATATTATATGCACTTTTGTAAGTATAGATTATCGATGTAGTTAGCATAACAGTTAATTATCGCTTTCCAAGCGAATGTTACTAACTGGTGGTAGGGCTTGGTGCAAGCTCGTCTGGGTAGGTACCACCCACTCATCAGATATTCTACCGCAAAACAGCAGTACTTGATATTGTTGTGTTCCGGTTTGAAGGGTGAGTGAGCCAGTGTAATTACAGGCACAAGGGACATAAAATCTTAGTTCCCAAGGTTGGTGGCGCATTGGCTGTAAGCGATGGTTGACATTTCTTACAATGCTAATGTCTAAGGGCGTTTGGTGACCACTTACCATCAGGTGGCCCATATGCTCGTCCACCTTCCTATTCTATAAAAAAAAAAAAATATAATAAAATAATATTAATGTCCTCCAGACCTATTTCGTCCACGGCGGCCAATATCAAGAGAGTTTAGCCAACTACGCAGAAGATATTATAGTACATAAGTGTGTGCGCAAACACAGATGCAACAGGGAATAGAGTTCCCTAACTCTCATAATCCGATGGGACGGCAATCCGACACGACCAGAAAGAGTTTTGGCGCAGGACCAACAGCTTTACATGCTTTCCGAGGCACGGAATTAAACACCTTTCCAACATCCAGACTCCGGGCTGCTACTAAAAATTTTCTGACAATAAACCCAATAACTTTTTATTTACTGTTTTACTAAAACTATATCAGATAAACAAAAACTTTGTGTAACTGTATAATTTGTATATCTCCAAAATTTATTTATTATCGCTCAGCTCGATATTAATCATTCGTTTGCCCTTTCCCATCTTTTCGGAAACGGTGTACTGTGTAAACTATATAAGAAAGCGATTTGCAGACCTACGGCCTGAAAACAGTTGTTGGGACTGATTTTGTTTATAAGCTGGTTACCGCCTAGGCATTGTGGAGATATGCAAGATTAATAGAAGTGCTTAACAAAATTCCCGTGGTCGGATAAACCCATTGTTGCTCTATTCTACTCTGGCTTATCCTTTGGCACTTTGTTTGATTAAAATTAAATAGGCCTCGAATTGGGAAGTTAGTTTATGTTATGTATATGAATCGATCACATTTTAGTTTGTATATATGCCATGATATCACACGATAAAATAACTATAAAATGAGTACCCCTTTTTTCTCCTCTGCACAGAACGTTTTTCAACTCAGTGTTGCCGTCATCAATGCACCGCCATGCCAACCTCCTTGAAATCTGCTACATTATTATAGAATTTATATTGTTGTGTTAAATTCTTGGTTGGAGTAATTATTGTAATTTTTCAAAATTTTATTATGGTTGGTTATATACAGAGTATATTATGCATCTGATAACCAAAGTTGTTGGCAACTTGCTGGCCTTTACACCTACAACTGTAATGAGATAAGCCGAGCCACGAACAGTTTACAAAGCATCTTTTTATTTATTAAAAAAAACTTTTTTAATTAAAATTATTGTAGTTGATTCAAAATGTGATGATAGGTAATAATAGAACAATAACTGCTATTAGGATAGGCAGGATGGCAAATTGGTCACCTGTTGGTAAATGGTCACCGTCGTCTTAAGATATTAGCGTTGTAACCTAGCATTGTAATGTAGCGTTGTAAATATTAACCATAACTTAAATCGTAATGCGCCACAAACCTTGGGAATTAAGATGTTGTTTCATGTGCTTGTGGTTATGCTGGCTCATACACCTTTCAAACCAGAAAATAAGTTATGAGTGACCACTTACCATCAGGTGGCCCATATGCTCGTACACCTACAAATTCAACAACAAAAAATATAAATCAAAAGACATTAGCATTTATATTTAATATTAAATACATGTGTACATAAGCTATTTAAATGGTATAAAGATATAAGGCATGTTACATAATATGATATATTATACTTTAAAAAATTGCATTCAAGTGTTAAAATTCTATTTCGTAAATGCTTTCAAGCTCTTGTGCAAGCCTTCGGCTACAATGACAACAAAGGAAGTTTGTTTACATTTATCTCGTCACATCACGAACTATACATCAAGCGTGTAATGGAAGTATCTTGTAGTAATAACGTTATCTGTCAAGTCTCAAAACTACTAACGGTGTTGCCCTCTTTGAAAAATTCTATTACGCTTAGCAAAATAAATTGATGCCAGAGACTAAAGTCAAGCAAGTTAAAAGTAAGTAAAGTTAGTAAAAATCAGAAATAGGATTTTTAAATTGGGTTTTTTTATATACGACATACAAATATTAATAAAATGTATATACAATTACGATAATTTGACTGTTTTTGTAATGAGGGCGTTTGAGAAAGTAATGATGAAGTTATTTGAAAGGTATACAATATATCAGATTGTATGGAATATCTGATATGATAAATAGTAAAATTGTTTCCTAAAACTTGTAGTATAATGTCATACTTGTTATGTTATGTACATCTAGTCTCATCCTACATTCTGAAAATCCAATCCATTCCATCCATTAAAATTTAAATTATGATTTGTAATATAAATATATAATGAAGGATCAATGTAAGGCATAATATGTACACATTTCAAAAATAGGTAGGTACTTGTGTTTGAAATAAAACTAATAATTATTATTGTTTCTAATAGTTTACGTACGCGGAGAAAGTAACTTTTTATTTTTAAATCAATATTTTATTTATAAAAGGGTTATTATTCTACGAACAAAATGATAAAATTCTTCATCTCTAGGCTAACCTTACAAGATAGATCAAGAGGAGTAGAAGGGTCTTAGAATGAAATGAAATCCAATCCTTCACTATCCCGAAACGAGGCTCACACGTTTTTATTTCGAACACGACGCAGATGTTATCCAATAAACCTACTTATTGGTTTTCATATTGTATTATTAAAATATTATACTAGGTATTCTTTTACCAACTACTGCAAAAATATTTGACTGTTTACCAAGTGTTAAAATAAAAATGGACTTATGACGATAACGAAAAATAATGCTAGAAATAAGTTTATTCAGTTTGTTTTATTTTTTGTCAATAATTATATAATCCATACGCTTAGGCTGCCCTCAAACAGCCAGAATATCATATCTGAATTCATAATCTGAAATCCAATACGTTACCTTACACGTGTTTTGAAAATTCTGACTGATTATTAGTCAAGTTCAGGCGAACGTCTTTTCTAAAAGTTTTGTTATTAATTTAGTACCTACGTCTTTCCATTTTTTTTTTTTTTTATAGAATAGGAAGGCGGACGAGCATATGGGCCACCTGATGGTAAGTGGTCACCAACGCTCTTAGACATTAGCATTGTAAGAAATGTCAACCATCGCTTACATATCCAATGCGCCACCAACCTTGGGAACTAAGATTTTATGTCCCTTGTGCCTGTAATTACACTGGCTCACTCACCCTTCAAACCGGAACACAACAATATCAAGTATTGCTGTTTTGCGGTAGAATATCTGATCCATACATTATTATAGAGCACATACACATACAACATTCAGATTATCAATAGTCTCAATTATCAGTAAGCTCGCTCTAACCTGTAGCGAGCACAAGAGCTCCATCATGTGTGACACGAAAAAAAATATTTTGTGTGTAGAAAGATATGGGTATGTATGTTCATGGAACACTTCTTTAAAGGATTAGCACAACAGGGAAATAAAATATATAGCGTAGTCGTATATATCCAAGCCTGTAGTTACAAATTGAGAAACGATAAACAAAGCATAATAAGCGATATTAATGTTGAAGATTGAATATCATAGCTTAGTCTTCATCATTGATTAAACGATAATTGGATTGCCAAGTTATTTCACAAGATGGCGTCGTGAAGTATTGTAATCTCATTCCTGCCAGAATCAGTTGGTGGTCTTCATTGTAATCATCTCTTACATGAACAAAATTGTAAGAACACATACACAACCTTCTTTACTTTAACAGCAAGTTCGTATATGAAAAACTCGTATATAATAATATTTGCCTCGCAATATACCTACAATAATATTATATCTGTAATACCAATAAAGTGAATCTAGCGATATAAAGTTGTATTCGAGATTAAAATAAATGCTCGTGCAAATAGAAAGAATGATTGTGGAGTTTGTTAAAATTTCTGCTATAAAAAGAAATATCCGAGTCATTCGAATAAAATCGAAAACAAATTGGAAGTCAGCGTATTCACAATTCGATATATTACTTTGACGTAGAATTGCCGTGGGAAGATTCTATCAATATCAATTTATGGTTATTACGATATGGATATCGTAGTATTGATTTATTTTATTGTTACGTCATATTATTTTGCTCTTTACATTTAAGCAGAAACCTCCATTCTGAAGGAGTTCATAGATTATTCCATATTTGAATTTAAAACCAACTATGATCGATACAGTCGGTAGCACCGATACAGTCATACACTTTGTATTCGACAATTGTAGAAGCGATTTCGAATTTCGCTAAAAGCTTTTGAAGCTTTTGTCTAAATTATCCAATTCAATCCGTTAATTATTGTTAATCATATAAATAGCACTACTTACAGTTTGAAGGATAAGTGAGCTAGTGATAGGCAGAAGGGATGTAACTTCCTAACCACTGTTGGTTATGGTTGTCGATAAAAGGAATGATTAATATTTCTTACAGCGTTAATGTCTATTTGCGGAGGTGACCACTTACCATCACAGGTGATTCTTTTTCCAGTCCGTCTAACTATTATAAATAATTTAAAAATCCTATGAAAAATCGAATACACTTGTATTTTTTATACATTTTGCTCTTTTGTACAGACGAAATCGACAATCGCTCTGTGACTTTTGTCTATGCCCACTTTACATTCTTAGTGAATCATCCAATTTTGAGTTAGATGTTTTTTAAAATACTACTCCTTAGATCTTTAAAATGTTGATTAAATTAAAAGGCATTTATAAAGTTTTACATTGTGTACACATATGAAAAAATGAATAAGGCCACATAAATTATCAGAATATTAATATATTATTTTGTTGTTATTCCTTCTTACCGTGAGAGATTTTTAACTGCAAAAAAACATACATTTCTGTGTGGAAATTGAAATTTTTATATTTTTTAAACAACACATGCTTAGTGTGTCTTTATTGTTCGTATTATTATTATTATTTTTAAATAACTCCGGTTTCGACTACTTTATTTATCGAGGAATGCTTGACGTTAAAATCACGTCAGCGACTATAAATAATGGCTTATACTTCGAACAATATTAATATCCAGGTGCAGATATGACCACTTATCTTCGGTCCATTTGCCTGTCAACCTTCCTAATGTAAGCACATATTTTCCACTTAGCATATATGTAAAAGCATATAATATATAAAATTTACATATTATGTAAAACGAGGATTTATGTGTGGAAAGTAAAAAAAAATATGTAATAATGATTTTTGAAAAAAAGTATTTTAGATTAGTATTTGTATTTACAAATTAAATTTTCACAAACTATTTACATTGTTCTATTTTTAAAATAGCTTAGCCTAATACAATCATTTATTTTTATTTTATTTGTTCACCAACGATGACACAACAAAAGCCTATATATCTTATCTAAAAATCTACATCAATCGAATTTCCATTATATATGGGCAACAATGTTCTTCTACGCAACTGGCTTTACTCGAAACATGCTATAGTCGAGGTGGCTGCTAACTCTTAATATATATGTACACTCTTGACATATCCATTAACTAAACGTTGTTTACGATATTTGACACAAGGGCATAAACATTTACAGGTAATTTGCAAGAACAGCTTTTTATATTTATTAAAATGAACAGTATACAGCCTAATTTATTTGTAATATTCTTTAACAACGTACATGAAAAAGTATGGTAAGCAATTATCGTTAGTAAAACCTGTAATTTTAATTCGTTATTCAGATGAGTATCTTCGGTAATAATAAAATATTATTGTAAGAACGTATAATAAGAACGAAACACGTTCCATGTAATGTCTTATGGGCTGAAAGATGATTGATGTGATATCCAATTAAACCAACTGGGTTTATTAAAAACACTTATTATATCCGTCCAAAATCAAGCGATAAGCTTGTAATTTATGAATATATAATAACCTTGATAGTTCTAGATTAGGCTATCGTCAGGGAAATGGAATATTTTTTGGATACATGGTGGTTCTATAATTGTTTACTCTTTGGGAACACATTACGAAACAGACCGCGTAGCGAGGTATGTATTGAATGATCCAAGATACTCGTACACGTACAGTGACATGTATTTATGCGTGACCTTATTCCGTTTACGGGTGAATGGGGCACAAATGTCGGTGTTATTGGGGTAGGCAGTATAATATCTTGGAATCGTATTAGTATCTATTTCAATTACCTTGTTGTGTGATTGGTGGTACAATTAACGATTTAGTTTGTGTATTTCACATACATCAAATACATATTGTAGTAAATATGTTTTTTTTTAATATAATAAATAGGCGGACGGGCAAATGGGCAATCTCATGGTTAGTGGTCATCGCAACCCACATACATTGGCATTGTAAGAAATATTAACCATCTCTCACATCGCCAAAGCATCACCAACCTTGGGACTTACACTGCCTCACTCACCCTTCAAACTGGAACACAACAATACTAAGTTGTTTTGTGGTAGAATATCTGACCAGTGGGTGGTACCTATCCAGACGAGCTTGCACAAAGCTCTACCAACAACTAACTTGTAATTTATCTTTGACGAAAGCCCAGGAGGGAGATTATATTTTCGAAAGTTGTATTTTTATTTCCAATTACATAAGGACAGGACAACACAAGTTCCGAAGTGTGCTCCGAAATGTGTCGTAAGGTGATAATAAGCAAATTACAAGTTAACATTACAAACAAAACAATATTTGCTATCGTTTGTTTTTGATATCATATGTCTTGTGAATGAGGTATATAATATTCACAATGAAATATTTTCAGTGTTTAGTAAAAGAGTGTATCGTATGTGCTTTAAATATACTTGTATTATACATTTTATAAACTTTGTTAATTACTTTGATTCCAAGTTAAAGAGCGTTATACTTGGAAAGTGCGAAGTACTGATTAATTTCAGACGAAACTAAGTTCATGGTAAGGGGTAATTAAGATTCAACGAACTCTTGCCTGATGTATCAGAGTAGTAACGTGATTATGTTACAATTTTGACGTTTACTTAACATACTATTAGTCTAAGGGGTTATCGTGTAGAACGCAATGTTATGTCGTTATTAAGATGTATTTGAATGGACACTAATGAACCAGTTAATGAGGCTTAAAATGAATGGACCTTCTTGGTTTATGAAATGCTTCATACGCTATGAAGTATAGTTCAAAACCATGACTTAGCTGAAAGTAATAATTTGCAAATTTAACTTGTTATCAAGTTTCGACTTAGTCCGGTAAAACAAGTATTTAAATCTAAATTTGACTAATTAAGAATAATAATCTTATTTTCAAACACTTTATGTTTGAAAATATTAATATCAGCTCCTGTACTATAACATACTAATTGCCTTAGCGCTAATGTTGCTTAAATTTCTTTAATTAGGTTAAAATTACTTTGACGAGTTACGTATTATTTGATCAAGGTAGTATTGAATTAAATATGATGCGTGCCATTTGAATTGATTAATTTAACTATGTTTTCATTAAAACCTATGCAAATATTTACATAACATTTTAAAACACGTCTTTACTTAATCTTTTCTAATAATATTAAATGAGCAATTCTTGTTTATACTAAATATACAGTACAGTAACAGCCTGTAAATGTCCCACTGCTGGGCTAAGGCCTCCTCTCCCTTTTTTTTTTTTTTTTTTGAGGAGAAGGTTTGGAGCTTATTCCACCACGCTGCTCCAGTGCGGGTTGGTGGAATACACATGTGGCAGAATTTCAGTGAAATTAGGCACATGCAGGTTTCCTCACGATGTTTTCCTTCACCGTAAAGCACGAGATGAATTATAATTACAAATTAAGCACATGAAAAGTCAGTGGTGCTTGCCCGGGCTTGAATCCACGATCATCGGTTAAGATTCACGCGTTCTTACCACTGGGCCATCTCGGCTACATATAATTATTTATAAATTGATTTCGTTAATCTAAGAAATGGCTCTAACGATTTGGCTTCCTAAATAGCACCTTTTCTGTAAAAAAGAATTTATCAAAAAAAAAAAAATTCGAACGAAGATTGTTCGCCAAGGTACTATTTTATCTACGAAGAAAATATACATTTTTTTTATTTAAGGTTTAACAATTGAACCTATTGCTTATCAACATCAACTAGTCCAATAAAAATTCGAGCGGAAAAAATCCGAAATATCTTTAAATTGCAATGTTGCACCCGAACCCCTCAAAGATGGGCTGATACCAGAAGCAATTCCTTCTCAATGATAGGGAGTTGAGGGTGTAATAGAGGCTTGGTCGTATAGATATTATTGTTACACTTGGTTTCATTTTGACAAGTGAAATTCAATTTATTTTAGTTTGATTACTGAAGCATTAATCGGATGATTTCACTTCGTTTAATTCCGTGTATATAAATTATTGTTAATCAATTGTAACGCTGCTATATTTAAAAAAAAGATAACGAGCTGCTTGTTACCCACTCGCTTCTATTGTCGTTAATAATTTCAGTTATGTTTATCTCATATATAATATAAGAATGTATAAATTATATATAAAAAGTATCCCATTCCACGATATATGTACGTACGAGTATTTCGCTAAGCTTTGATAGAATTCGGCCATCTGCATGATTGTTTAAACAAGCCCCCAATCAAGACAAACGCCGCAGTTCAAAACAAAAATAAAAAAATATGCTTTATACAAATAAGCTCTAATATTATGAGCACTTTTGAATCGTAAAATATAAATTAACTTTAATGCTAAGGAATGTAGTTTCTACCGGGAACAACCTGCAAAAAACTCAGGAGTAAATCTTTTCCATCAACTCAACTTCAAATAAACGCAATAACCATATACATTCGGTCGTATTATATTATATAATATTAATTATAAGGATTGGTTAAGGTAATTTGTTGTGGAATTTTGAGTGCATATATACTTGCCCTCTAGCCCAGTGATTCTTTGTAAAGGCCCACAGTATATTCTATTCGAAAAAAAACTGTTTTTTTTTAAATTATATAACTAACAAAACTTTGCATTTATAATATGAGAGGATTTTAAAGTATATCTTAAGTAAAACACTAACTTACAGTAAGAGCGTACCTTTAGCGCTGTTGGCAGTAACCCATGCGATCCGGGGTTACGGGTTCGATTTTCGCCACGAACCTGGCTGTATTATGTATTTATATATGTATATATATATTAAAAATATATATTGTAAGTATGTGTATCAGTCAGTCAGTCTATTATCTAGAATAAAGGCATTAATTTACATACCTTAGGAACAACCGACAGTAAGTAATAAAAATGATTCGTTCAATAAAGTCTGCTAGCTTTGGTAGAGTATAATATAATACTCTAGAAGAGCTAGAAGACTCATAATTGTATATAATAGTGTCTGTCTAGAGGTCGAATTATCACCAGTATAATCAATATTGGAAATCTTATGAAAACTTATAGGATTTCTTTTTTTATAACACTGAAGCTCTTCAGAAACTACCAAACGAAAAAAAAAAAGAAAATCGATTGACAAACAGAGAATACAATTTTGAAGCGTTTTGTTTTAGTCTACTTATATATAAGGAAACTATAATATAATAAAATTGCTTGCCATTCTGACCCCATTCGATAGTTCTTATCCTATCGCAACTCTGCAATGTTATTTGTCACGCAAGGTCATTCCAGAGATAAAACAAAAAAGCACAGAGCAAAATATCATATAACTTAAATTTCGTATACTCGAACTTTTCATAAGGAGTGCTTTTAATATTTCTTATTCTGTGGAAGAGTGGTTTTTAAAATGCGTTGGGGACAATTTATGTTTAAATGGCGTGTTTAATGGCAATTTCAGCCGTGAAAACATCTGTCATAGGCTTAAGTAGCAAGGGTCAGTAGGTTAACTGCTTTATATTGTGTTTCACGAATGTTTGGTTAATATTATCTCGAGAATGCGTTGAAATGAATAATTACCCTATCGATAGCATACTCATAAATTATAAAATTGAGGTCATTTTAATACAATAACCGCGAAGGCTTATGTATAATTCTAATTAGGTCATATTCTAAAAATATATATTGTAAATTATATGCCGTGATATTCATTTTCATGTTCTGTATATTATAGTCAATGTCAGTACCATGGTCATTGACAATTAGACGATTGGAATTGTCAAAAAAACAATAACCTATTATTATTATTCTACTGAACTTTGTTTTTGCTTTAATATTCATCATTACATTCTTATCATAATTATAATTTTAGCTAAAAAATATAATAATAAACGTATAATTATAATTTTAAAAATTGAATCTCTATTCCTGATGCAATCGTAACAGAAAAATATAATTATATTTTACTCATGCGCTTACAACTCACTCTGTTGACTACGAACTGAATAAGAGGTTAAGGCTGTTGGCGGCTTGGTTGAATGTCAAACTCCTTTGAAGTTTGCACGATGTGCAATGATGGCTTTATTGAACAAATTACAATATAAAATATAGTGGGTTGTAGTGTAGCGCCATTGTGCAAAACTTTACCTCAATCGGTCTAGTGAAACTTGAAAAAAATGATGTAAATTATATGGACAAACTTTTACCAAACGCGTCACTATTACAGCCAAATCAGCTTGGAGACGTTTTTGCGTTTATTGAAGTGCACTATCAGCAGAAAAATAAACATATACTTAAATGTATTTTTTAAAGGTACTAAATTTCTTCAAATCAATACTTTCATCCGACAAATCATTTATGTTACCTAATTATAATTCATTCTGATATTGTATATAAGGTCTCGTCTCAATCCTGAGGTTATTTTACCTCTTCGATGGCACGTTGACAAATATTTCCCCATTCCTTTATAGTTATGCCATTATTTTTTTCCTCTGATAATGTCATTATAGTATTCATATTCATCGTGACATTTTTAGCGACGAAAGTTTCCACCCCAAATGTTTTATTATGAAGTAATAAGTAAGAAAATAATTATAAACAAAATGTCACTATAACGGTACTTATGAGAGAGTATAAGGCACGTGGCAAGCTTACTTATTTCAGTTTTAATCACCCTGTTTAACAAACGCAAAAATGTCTTAAATATATATGGGTTATTTTTAGAAGCTTGAAAACTGAAGACAAAATTATTAACCATTATTTTCATCCGTAAGTAAGTAGGTAAATAATCGCAAATAGTAATAACATCGTCATTCAAGAATAAACATTCATTGGAATCCATCAGGCAGTACAAACAAATTCGAAATTGAAGCATAGTATCAAAAGTGTAGCCGTGCGGAAGGGACTCGATTCTAGTCTAAGAAATATATTCTATAACTAGACAAGTTTATTTCACTTTGCTCTGCTAAAAATGAGTTTTAATAATTATAAGATTTTTTTAAGGATTACCTTTTTTATGGATTTTATTATTGGTTATCAAATCGTAAAAAAAGTGTTGTTTTAGCAATTACATTTGAAGCTTAATTCTTAAGAAAATTATTGGGTTTCTAAAGTATAAAAGTTTAATTATAATAAAAACTAATTTTAGTTTTTCGAGTTAACCTAAATGTATCGAATGAAATCTACATGTGTATCAACGACTGGTTCGTTCAAGGAGCGTGGGGGAATAAGTTCCAAGTCTCTTCAAAGGGAAAGGAGGCCTAAGCCTAACGAAGCAACATTTAATTTAAGTTATTTTTGTTCATGATATTTTAGAACATGCCTTTTGATTTATGAAGATAGAAAGTACCGTGGTCGTAATATTCCCTTTCTTCTTTGTCATACTTCCCCCGAGTATACCACGAATCTAGTATAACTACTAGATTCGTGGTTTTCTATTGATAAGAAGAATAAATAAGATTTTAAGCATTATGAAACTTTATTAACAAATATATCTTATATCGTTTCCATTTATAATATTGAAGAAAGTGGATTATAAAATGAAAAATAAATCGCGTTCGACTCATTTATTCGTTACACAAGAGAATCTTTTTTGCGTCTGTAACATTGCAAAATTGCAGTTTAGAATTTTACTCTTATCATTTTCAAAGATACTAGACAGCTGATAGACAGGTGCTATTTTACTTTAAAAAATTTACAATAATACCATATGTAAATAATTATATTCTAAAAATATTCTTTGGTGATGAATATTTATCCCTAAATATTCATATTTAGGGATAAATATTCATCATATTTATCCCTAAATATTCATCACCAAAGAATAGTAGTATTGGCGCATGAAGGAATAAATTCTTTTCCAGTTGTTTATTTTTAAACGGTACATTTAACTTTGAATATCCGTCATGGATCGGTCGGTTTGCGAATTGTTGTAGCGAATAATTTTCACGATTTTCGAATGAGCTGCGAGACGAGAATAATTCGAATTAAGCGTATTGATAATTTAGTTTGCAGCGTATTTTTTTAGGTATTTAAATGTAAGGTTGTTATTTCTTTGTGATTTACTTTAATAAAATATTAATATTCTTTGTGATACACATTTTTTCAGCTTAATAATACGCCACATAGTAGTAGTAGTAGCTGTTAGAACAAACTCGAAACTCTCCGCAGAAAACGGTCGTGAATTGTCAGAAAGTGATATGACACTGACCATAATAATTATAATATTTCATGAATACACACATCAAAATAGTATCACCATAACTCGGTTGATAACTTTTCACGGGTGAGTAATGAAGTAAGTTCTTATAGAATCGCACCGCCGCTAGATTACTCGCATGTGTGACGCGTGTTTTAGTACATATTTACTCATAGTTTCCAAAACAGCCGCAATCCGTTTGATGTATTCCAGCTGCAGCGAAGGGCAACTCGTGGTCTCTGACTTGTTTCTAGATAGGTGTCAGCTGTAGGAATATATATACCGTTTAGCATTTTGATGTAGAATGCTTTGAGCCCGTATGTCTAATACGCTACTTTTATTCACAGGTGGCTGTAATTAATATTTTAAGCCTTCGTTAAACGAGATATTGAAAAAAAAAACTTTTTTTTTCTGTATTATATAATTATCGTGCGAACTTTATTAAACCTTCAAGTGACAATGTTTAATATTTTTTAACAATTTGACGTTTAAAGTAGTAAAGCTGCTAAGTCCACAGTTTATATATATATATATTGTGAATAAATATTCTTTGTACATAGAATTTTGCCTTTACTTTGTAAATAATTGCGATACAACACTAAGAAACAAAAGTCGGTAGGATTTATCGTTAGCCGTAAAGTTAATGGAGGGAACAGGAAAAAAGTTTTAGGGGTCTTCCTGTATATTGTCTTGCGTAAAAAGTGACGGTACTGGGTCACACATACAGCGGGGACATGTTCTTGACATATATCTTAATGATAATAAGATAAGCCTAATGTTTGCTCGCAGTTTTGTCCTAGAACAATCGTTCTATTTTTTCGATCAGAATAAATTTATAATAATGATGTCTTTTTTTACACTCGGTCGTCTGCTTATAAGGTAGGCAAATTTAATGCCTGTGTTATAGGTAACAGCCCACTGATATACATATTTACATATAACAGTACAGTAAAGTAACAGTAACAGCCTGTTAATGTCCCACTGCTGGGCTAAGGCCTCTTCTCCATTATGAGAAGGTTTGGAGCTTATTCCACGACGCTGCTCCAATGCGGGTTGGTAGAATACACATGTGGCAGAATTTCAATGAAATTAGACACATGCAGGTTTCCTCACGATGTTTTCCTTCACCGTCAAGCACGAGATGAATTATGAATACAAATTAACACATGAAAATTCAGTGGTGCTTGCCCGGGTTTGAACCCACGATCATCACTTAAGATTCACGCGTTCTAACCAGTAGGCCAACTCGACCGCCTACCTATACTATAAAAAAAATCTTTATCTCAAAATCAAAATATGTAGTCGCTCCAAATGACCAATTGCCAAACGAAATAATTATTCTAAATTACATATATATAAAAATAATTAATATCAATCGATTAATAAAATGGCGTGCCGTTTTAAAAACATGTATATATGAATTTCAGAAGCACTGGCAAGTAAAAAACATAATCGACTTTCTACATCGTTGATATACCGATAACTATGGACCTAAGATAATAATTATGTTCCTTATGTCTGTAATTAAATTCATAGCAATAACAGAGTATTGCCGATTGGGGAATAACCGGAGTGTGGTTGATAGACACGCCTAAACAAATCCCTACAACTACGTACATAACAAACTACCAACCTCCTCTACTCATCATAATCTATAAAATAAAACGCTTGAACTTTTCATGTCAATAGACTTCAGCTTCTAAAAAAAATCTTGAATACCGCATTATATTATACTAGCGTTATCTGGTAGTCGTTATCCTGCCTGTATAAATATATGCCAGTTGTCATGGTGATCGGTTGAGTATCAGATTCAATAGTCTCGTGACCTAGGTCTCAACTTGAAAGTATTCAAGTCTCTCGAGAATTGCTCCTTGCTTGTCAAAATCGTATCGTCATGATGTTATTTACAAAAGATCATTTTAGATCAGATTCTCTCACGAAACTCACAAAACTTTTTTTTAGAATTTAACTTGTGAATTTCTTAGACCTTTAGTAATTATTGTTTAAATTTGGAATATGGTTTTATGCATAAATTAATTTTGAATATGTATTAAATGGTTGTTTTTAAATACAAATAATCAAAAATGGTAATTACGAAAAGTCTTAAAGTCCCGGGACTTCGACTCTAGGATGTCTCGAAACTTTGAAAATGTCGAGACTTTCCAATTGTCCAATTTTAACATGTATTGGCACTACAAGTAATAATTTTTTCCCTTTTTTTATATAATTTTTTATTCATCAAAATACACATTGCTTAAGTTATTTCAATGACTTCATTATATTAACATTATACCCATATAGCATTATGCCCATGCTATGCTATGCTATGCGGTGACGCCAAGTCACGAGTCTATCGCCTACGCAACGCGCCTAAAGAAGTTTTCACTTCAAAAATACATGTGTTAACTTTCATATACTTAAATATACCAACAATTTTTTTTATAAATAAGATTTAATAATAACAAAAAAAACAAATATATTAATTATAATGGTACGTCTAATTATAACTGTGATATGAAACCGAACACTCAAACAAGTCCTTTGAAACTCGATAGCCTATGTATTTTCCCATAAGCTTAACGAAACTGTATAATTGATTTACCCGCGCCCGCTTCAGTGAAAATGAAAGTAATGTTATTATACACGGGCTTTTAGCTCCGGGACGCTGTCTAATTGTATTATATAGCAAAAGGATACATTAACATGGAACTTTGAATATTTTTAAAACAGCGTAGTGATATTGTTGTGACCGCATTTAAACAGATAATTTAATTAGAGCGGAATTAGTTATGTTTATCGTCTGTTATAATGTGGGAGATAAATTGTTTTTGTTTATCTACTGGGGATCATAAAGATAATTTAAATGAAAAACTACTACAATATATTATCTCGTATATATTAGAAATCATATTAAGTCATCAAAAGCTAATATGAACTGGTGGTAGGGCTTCGTGCAAGCCCGTCTGGGTAGGTACTCACCAGATATTCTACCGCAAAACAGCAGTGCTTGATATTGTTGTGTTCCAGTTTGAGGGGTGAGTGAGTCAGTGTAATTACAAGCACAAGGAATATAACATCTTATTTCTCAAGGTTGGTGGCGCATTGGCGATGTAAGCGATGGTTAACATTTCTTACAATGCCAATGTCAATGGGCGTTGGTGACCACTTACTATCAGGTGGCCCATATGCTCGTCCACCAACCGTTTTAATTCTCTCAAACAAAGAAGTATGCTGTAACGCAAAAACAAAACGAGTTATATCCATATTATATACATGTTTTTGGGTTACAGGACTAAGTTTTTAAAGAAAACAAGGATACGAAGTCATTTGCTCATCTCTAAAAGTCAAATCATCTTAAAAACGGATTTCCATAACGCCAATATTGAGGACACTGCGTTATCATGATGGGGTACTTAGTTAGAGGGTGGTAATAGCGAGCTAAGTATAAATAAGAAAAACTCTTTTAAGTACTTGTCATGATTCCAATTGCATACATTTGATTAATTATATATTCAATAAATATGGTATCGGACAAATATAAAATAAAGAATATCAAGAAACCTTTTGTATTTTATTTCAAAGCTGGCTAAAATTTTCTAAATTATTATTACTTGGTATTACTTTCTGTTTAGTAAATACGTCTTATAAAGATTAAGAAAATATTATTAAAATATTTACTATTTTTCTATTTTATATGCAAAGCTTCGAACGAAATAATATATTTTATACTTTTCTAACCTGCAGGACGATAGAATCACAATATGGTATGAATTATGAAAACAGTACATTAAAAAATTAAAAACGAGAAAATTATTCTCATATATAAGTAAGTATCTATGAAACGCCTCATTAAATATTTTTCTTTTTTTTTTCAACACTTAAAACAAAAACAAGTTACTCGAAACATTATTACACCGCTTTATAAACTTAAATAGTATTTGTCTCACGTCCCCGTGTCTCTATTATTACACAAAGTAGCCTTTCAATAGGCTGTAGACGCCAGTAGACACCCTAGGCCACGTAATTAGCATCCTGCCCTGTCTGAGAGATATTTGAATAACGCGCAAGGGAGGGAAACGTGTAAGGGTTGGGACATAACTAATCATAAATAATTAAATTGTTCCTAATTAAATTAAATTGTAACTTATAGCATAATATTAAACGTTAATTAGACTATGTTTGTACGGACAATATATTTTGGTTATAGGTGCTTGATTATACCTTAGTGGTATAAAAAATATTTATTAAAATAAAAACTCAATATTTTTTATACACATGCGAAAATCAATTAATAATATATATTATAAGAGTAAGACTAATCAACGCGTAACATACTCCTTTACTGTAATATTTATATAGACTAGATACCAGGTGCAGGTTTCACGTGCTCGCCTTTACTTTAAGCTATTGAGAATGACTTAAAATAAAAACACAATAAGTTTTTGTCGCCATGACTAATATTTGACACGAGGACTCAAGATTTGCAGGATATTTCCGAGAAACTATTTTTGTAATGTTGATTAAATTGAGTTAACTTATATATGAATACCTTTCAGGATCTTACTCGGAATCTACATACTGAATCGTTAGTAGCATACCATTTACTTGGTGGTAGGGCTTCGTGAAAGCCCGTCTGGTTAAGTACCACCCAGATATCATATAATATTCTATCGTCAAACAGCAATACATAGTATTGTTGAGTTTTGGTTTGAAGAGCGAGTGAGCCAGTGTAAGAGGCACCATGGACATAAAAGAGAAAGTAAGGGATAGTTAGTTTTCTAAATGTACCAATGTCTACAGTTGCCATCTATATAGATGGCAACTGCAGACTGCTTACTAAATAGCATTGCATTTCACAGCATAAAATGAAATTACAATACAAATGTTAATTTTATTATCAATATCACCGCAAATGTGTCCTCAGCTTTAAGTCGGGAGCGGCGTGTATGGCGTTAACGCTCCTCTGGACACGTTAATTGAAAGTGGATTGGAGGTGACAGTGTAGGACGGAGTTTTTGGTTTTTTTTTTAACATTGAATGTTTGTATTTGAAATTTCGTAAAGCGTTGTCCTCTATTGAATAATTTCGCACTTATCAAAAAAAAGCTGTATTATCCAAAACAATTAATTATGAAGATATTTAAATGAAAGAAATATCCAAACTTGAGTGCATAAAATGTATTAATAATTCGACTAACTGTTTCTATTGTGTCGGGATTTTTCTAAAAAATATAATATAAGATCTTTATAAAAAATACTGTCTATTTATATAGATATTCAAATACAAGCTATATTCGTTTGATTTAAATAATTTCAATAAATATTTATAAATAGAATATCTATTGTGTTGTCTATTGACGTTCATTCACAACGAACACAGTTTCCCGAGAATGTGTAAGAGAAAAATTCAATGTTCAGTGGCTATAAGTCGCTGAGCAAATTGCGTTTAAGATACAAACTTTTAACAATAAAGTATATTATATAATATATTATATATTAAAGATATTTGTAATTGTATTGTATAAATGTCATTCATTTTATTAAAAAAACTTCTAAATATACGTTATTAAAACAAAGATATTATATACTCTTAACGTAATCGAAGTTCGTTTAAGTAGTTCATTCCTGCTATTAAAAATTTAAATATTACTTGTATGTGAAAGTAGAGACAAAAAATTATGCGTTACAGATTACTTATAAATCTATGATTTGCTTTAATGAAAATGACAACAATATTGTGAATGCCATGTCATTAGTTATATTTTCTTCCATCATATAGTGAGGTGATGTCACATCAAAATAACCTAATTGCAAATTTAATAATAAATTAATGTTTTAATTATAAACAAATAAAAAATAAAAAAGTAGCTACTGTGCAAATCAAATTAATGTAAAAAAGTGCACCGTCGCTCATTCCTTAGACCAGTGTAAGAGATCTCAGAATCTTTATCTATTCTGTTCGGCGCTATTCGCGCGGCAAAATAAGATATCAGTGGATATTGAATGACGCGAGCGATACCGTGAACGTGGTTTTGGCTTTTCCTATCCCTTTTTACCCTCCTATAAACAAAGAAGTTACGATTGGTGATTTGCATTGTTCGGATTACAGATAATAAATAATTTTATATATTAATATTTTTTTAATTAAAATATATTATTATAGTAATTTGCTTATTACGATTGTCAGTATTTTCCACCATCCTCGACAAAATAGTTCACTCACTGCTGTTTGGCGATATACCGTCTGATGAATAGGTTCCCTTTTCAAAATAGCCCTCTTAGTCACGCTTTTGGAAATCATTGGTGCAGTGGTCACCGGCTTGCTTCGATTATGGTGTTTCCGGACTACAGCTACAGGGTTCCATAACGGGAGAATGTTTTGAAGGGCGATGGAAAGCGTTTTTTTTCTATTTACATACAATTAATAAATATAAATATATTTATAAAAGATATAAAGTGCGTTTTTTTCCTTCTTATTAAGTAATTTTAACTTCTTTTTAGACATATTTTTTTTAACTAAAATAGAATTGTTGATTAGTTTGTTTGAATGATAATACAGATTATAATCTGTTTTAAATTTAAAATAAAGATTTTTTTTTAAATATAGGCTAGCGCTTGACTTGACCTGATGGAAAGTGATGATACTGAGTCTAAGGTGCAGCGCGCTTACCTAGAAAATGCCTATTCACTCTTGACTTGAAGGTAGGAAGGTAAGATATATTGTAGGTGGTGGGGAAAACAGAGGTCGGGAGGGTATTCCAGACCTTAGCGGTGCGTATCAGAAACGAAGAAGCAAATCGTTTCGTACGTGTCTTAAGTATATCAACTAGGTAGGGGTGCAGATATTTTCGATGCCTCGCAGTTCTGTGGTAAAAAGGTGACGAGGGAACCAAATTTAATAGTTCCTGAGCACGCTCTCTGAAATATATCCTGTAGAATACCGGCAGAAAGGTAATCTTACGACTGTGTTCAATATTCGTTCAAAAGAGCGCTACTAAATAACTTAAACTTTCACATTAAAACTGTAAACTGTAACCAGCAGGTAATGTCTTATTAGTAAGTTTTTAATAAATTTAATATGAATAATGCAGAAATAGATTGAAATAACAGATCAACCGAATCACAACCGCTATAGAAGTTTCTTTAAGCCGTTTAAATATTTTTAATCTGTAAACATGTGAACAAAGATCTAAATACTTCATATCCCTCAAAATAATTACAAGTACGGCTTACGTTCCTGTCAAAAGCATACACCATTGACGAGGGTTACCCGAGCCGGTTAGCAACGATTATTTAGTTGACCTCTCCTTCCACGGTTTTGATCCGTGTTAATTCATCATTTTGCAGGGCTGTTTATTTTCTGAATTATGACATTGTCAATTATATTCATTCTACGATAGTGCTTCAAATTTGTCTACACGCGTATTTGTATATTAATAGATTCTAATTTTAAGTTTTAATTTTGAATGTTCATTAAGAAGGAAGTATTATTGTTAAGTATAGAAAATAAGACGTTAAAATGAGCCATCTAAAGGAATGTGGTTACGTCAGAAAAATATTGGTTTAGAATTAATTAATATTTAATTAATTCTAAACCATACCTTACACTATTAATACGCCACTAATAACCGTATATATACGCCAATAATAATCTTTATTTATGAAATTGGTATGTGGGCCACTTGGTGAATGATCATAACCACCGATAGTCATTGCCACTATAAGAAATAATAACCAACAATTATAATCACAATCACAATGTGTCACCAATCTCACAAACTAAAAGGTAAGAAAAGCTCCTCTGGGTAGGTACCACCCACTCATCAGATATTCTACCCCAAAACATCAGTTTTTGGTATTGTTGTGTTCTGGTTTTAAGGGTAAGTGAGCCAATGTAATTACAGCCACAGGGGACATAACATCTTGGTTCCCGAGGTTGGTGGCGCATTGGCGAAGTAAGCGATGGTTAACATTTCTTACAATGCCAATGTCTATGAGCGTGGCCCATATGCTCGTCGGCTACCTATACCCAAAAAACGTAAGATAAAATAGTTGCACTAGCTCACTTATTTTTCAACCTGAAACACAATAGTACTAAATATTGCTGTTTGACGGTAGAATATGTGATAAAAGGATGGTATTTATACGGGCTTGCACCGAGCCCTAGCAGACAGTAAATACTTTTATATTATGAGGGTAATCATTATGATTTATCAAACGGTACAGTGGTAAACAAATTAGAATAAATAATATCATCTGCCAGTTTGCAGGTAGGAGAGGAGTTACAATTGCAATCGGCAATCTATTAGCCAGATACTTCAGGATATACTCAAGCCCAGTAGTGGTAATTTCTCTGACCATTATCTATAAAAATAAATAAAATTAAAGTGTCGGCCTGTGATTTAAAAAAAACTGCCTCTTTTTGAGATTATAAAGCTATTTGCGAGTGGCAAAAACCGAAAAAAAACATCTTTATTTTAGACTACATAATAATAAAAATATGTTATATCTACAATTGAATGGATTTTATGCACGGCAGAATTTGAATATTTATCACATACTGAATTTCACGCTAGCGAAGCCGCGGGTTAAAGTATAATTTAATATATGTATATTAATACCCAGTATGATGTGTGGAGAAATCATTATACAATATCAATAAAAACAAATTGTATTATGTAAAATTCTAAGCAGTTTTGATTTGATGGTCATTTAACACTGTTTTACATTAGTGTCATAATTACGGATGCTTTTAATGGCTTTTAAGTTATAACTATTAACAGGAACCAGGGGTGCGATGTTGGACACGACGGCCGGACGACCGCTATAGGACAATTAGGTATTACCAATGTTATTTATATATTTTATTAATACACTTTAATTTGCACTTATTATGATTTAAAACGGTCATATAAAAAATTAGTTCTAGATGCTTCTATAACTACTAAATAGTAAAATTGAGATATTTTTTACGGATTTGTACAACTATACAGGTAAGGAAAGATTACATTTGAATAAAGCCGATTTATATCATACGATGTTTTAAACTTGGAGGGATAATCATTTTATCATACAGCAACCCTACAAAGGACCTGTCAATTATATTTGAAGATTATAATCAATTTTCATTGTGTTAATAATAATGATGTGTGTACATTTACATAAAGGGATCCGGCTTTAGTGTAATACTTAATGAATGTAATAATTGATTGTTAAATTACATTATATTTTGTGTTTAAATTTAAATATATATCACAGAAAATTTTAAATTAATTGTTGTGTACATGTTAAGACGTCAACAAAAAAAATGCGGATTTTGTTGTACTTATGTATTTTTATTGTGGGTCATTACTTATATCATTCGAAAAGTTTTGTGGCAAAGGTAAAGCAAAGTCTGTTATGTTCCATTGCTGGGTTAAGGCCTCCTCCTCCTTTGAGAAGAAGGAAACTAATTCCACCACGCTGGGGTTGGATACATATGTGGTAGAATTTCAGTGAAATTAGACATGCAGGTTTCCTCACAATATTTTCTTTTAACGCCGAGCATGTGCTGAATTATTAACACAAATTAAGCACATTATAATTCGGTAGTGCTTGCCTGAATTTAAGCTCTCGATCGTCGGTTAAGACTCACGCGTTCTAACCACTGAGTCAGCCCTGTGTTATAGATGCTTATAAAAAAGATTTGAAAAATTCTTAACCACATTCGAGGTTAAATACTAGCTATATAAGATAATTGATGTTTCGTATTTTCAAGTTGTGTGGCAAGTTACATAACCTTATTACATATAGTATATGGCTCTTCTGAACATGCTTCAGCGTTAATGTTTTTTTCAAAACATATTCTTCTGGGTCTACCTACATATATCCCTGAACACAGCAATCGATAGTGATATAACTAATGAACTATATAGGAAAAATTGTCTAGTAAATAAAAAAATATATATACTTTATCTTATATTCAATTATTAATAAATTATTTACATATTTAACATTAAATACTTTTTGTCTTTTTAAATTAATAACTTTCTTGCGAACTGTACCTCGTGAAATATTTCCATGTAGTGGAAATGATATTTTTCCTATGTAAACTCCATTTTTCCGAGGTGCCGTCCTGTCACGTTGCACCTCCAGACGTGAAGCCAATATGCACGTCTGCAGGAAAATATCAATTTCAAAGGATATTATTTTCTATGACATTGTTATACCACTGACCTCGGCATTTAATATAAAGCTGTCATATTTTGTTGGTATCATCACAAATTGTTAACTTTGAAAAATACTTTTCCTATTTTAAAACAATATTATATCGTTATAATTATTTAATCGACTTACAATGTTTTTAATTGTATTTTTAAATATTTATTTATACTTAATAATAAAATGAGAAATGGAACTGTTTTAACATTCCCGTATGTCATATATATTATTTTAATTGAATAAACGTACGTAATTGATATTTGCGTAGAAATTAGTATTAAGTTAAGCAACTTAGTATTAAGGTTTTTGGTGGAAGAGTTTAAAAATAAAGGTACTTAAATTTTAAATATTGACTTTGGTTTAATATTTTAAATGAACCGCATATAAACGTACCTTCTGTTAAAAAATAATATTGTCTCTTATAATAGTGTTAAAAAAAATAGAATTTCAAGTTACTACTCTAAACAGTATCACTAACCGAAAATGCATAGTTTGTGCAATCCGATAAAAAATTGACGTTTGAAAGTATAATGGAAGGCCGGAAGTAAAACCGGATGGTGCAGTCTGGTGGAGGGGGCGCTAGAGGCGCGCCGAGATATTTAACTTCCGGTGTGTGAGAGGGATGGTAATAGGAAATGAATACGTCTGACAATCGAATGATTCTATTGCTAAGATATCTTTGGACTTCAATATGATTTTCCGAGTAACATGTTTTATCTTAAAAATGTTCGATCACATGAAATTTTAAAAGCTTCTGTAATGTAAATAACCGTAACCGTAACAGCCTGTGAATGTCCCACTGCTGGGATAAAGGCCTCCTCTCCTCTTTTTGAGGAGAAGGTTTGGAGCTTATTCCACCACGCTACTCCAATGCGGGTTGGTAGAATTCACATGCGGCAGAATTTCAGTGAAATTAGACACATGTAGGTTTCCTCACGATGTTTTCCTTCACCGTAAAGCACGAGATGAATTATAATCACAAATTAAGCACATGAAAATTCAGTGGTGCTTGCCCGAGTTTGAACCCACGATCATCGGTTAAGATTCACGCGTTCTTATCACAGAGCCATCTCGGCTTTTTTTTATATGTATGTAATGTTTTTTTAATGTAAATAAAACATTTTTGAAAACGTGATATTGTCTTATCAGTTACTGTTAGGGAGCTGGTAGGCATTGTTTTTTTTTGGGGATGTAATTTGCTCATGTACAAATCGATAACGATTTAAGTTTAGATCTTACGAATAAGTGTTTCAAATTTGTAAAAATAAAAGAGAATACTAATTTATTTGCTCACGTCTGCCTCTGAGGCTAATAGTTAAAATTCTCTGGAAACGAAGAAAATACATGAGGCAGAGGGCTTTACTACAAATATTTCACGGGACGTAGTTTTGTGAATGTAAAAAAATAAGTTCTACTAAATCATTTGCTTAAATCATCTGGTTGCGTTTATTTCAAATCTATTTTTTAAATCGCTCCTATTGATTGCTCATATAACATAAATTATTTCCATTGAAAATTTTTATACTTAATGCGAAGAGATAGCGTGGATTTAAAAGTAAATGGTCCACCTTTGGAATATCACATGCCTGGATGTTTGCCTCATCGATTTTCTTCGTTTTTATAGTTACAACAGATTAAATATTTAAACTAGTAAGCAAATAGTTAATTAAATAAATAAATATCACATATTCATATAATAATTTTAAGTTAAAAAAAAGTAATCCACGTAAAGTAAAGATTTTTAATCAAACCAATGTAGATTCTACTTAAAATGTATTCTCCTCATAAATCAGCAGAAAAATGTGTCTCACCCTCAATTCGCAAGCTTTTCCTTGTTCTTTGCATCAACTACATTACTAAGCCATTCAAGTTTATAGATGGCGTTACAATCGCGCCTCTTAAAAACCGAGTTGTGGTAATTTAAATAATTTTAAAATTTATTACTAAAAGTTAAGTCGTATTAATAACATAATTATATATGTGACTACGCAATCATGTCAATGTCACCTTAGTTAATACTTTTGCGAATAATAAAACAAAATGACATAAATCACAGGATTAAAATAAATAACTGTATACAAATAATCCCCGTGGTGACGTATAAAATAAAATAAAATGAAAACCATTTATATATTGTCTATTTCTTTTTTATTTTCTTAAAATTTTTAACACACATTTTTTCTCACTCAAAATAAATAAGTGTTTAAGGAGCTGTGTTGGTGAAAACAGTTCAAAATGGCCGCCGTAGGCGGAATGGTTAGGCGAAAATCTTTTATTTATTTATATACTCTTTATTGCACACCAATATAGACAAAAATAATAGGAGTAAAACAAAAACAAAGAAAAGAAAAATGTACAATAGGCGGCCTTATCGCTAAAACAGCGATCTCTTCCAGGCAACCTTTGGTAGAGGAGAGAGATAGGATGGTAGGGGTGTACAAATTATTTAATACATAAAAAAAAAATAGATACAATATATATATGTATATATACGATACATAAATAAATATTCCATAAATATATAATTATATAATAATATACATACACACTGGTGGTAGGGCTTTGTGCAAGCTCGTCTGGGTAGGTACCACCCACTCATCAGATATTCTACCGCAAAACAGCAATACTTGATATTGTTGTGTTCCGGTTTGAAGGGTGAGTGAGCCAGTGTAATTACAGGCACAAGGGACATAAAATCTTAGTTCCCAAGGTTGGTGGCGCATTGGATATGTAAGCGATGGTTGACATTTCTTACAATGCCAATGTCTAAGAGCATTGGTGACCACTTACCATCAGGTGGCCCATATGCTCGTCCGCCTTCCTATTCTATAAAAAAAAAAAAAAAAAAAGATACTTACATAATAAATAAAATATTTAATTGCAGTATTTCTTGATGAAGCAAGATAGTGCTCTTTTATCATTTTTTTAAAAGAAGTAATAGTTGGTGCACGTCTTGCTTCTAGTGGAAGAGAGTTCCAAAGACGAATTGAATGGACTGTAAATGAGTCACTATAAAAAGATGTTGTATGAGGTGGTATTTTTAAAATCAAATTCTCTTCAGAACGAAGATTATGGCTATGTGAAGAACTAAGAAATTGAAAACGTTCTTTTAGATATGAAGAAGAAGACGGATTGAACAGAATACAGTACAGAAGTTGAAGGATGTGAGTATTCCTGGGAAGCCGGATTGGGAGCCACTTGAGCTTTTTACGAAATTCAGAAACGTGATCATATTTACGAAGACCAAATATGAATCGGATGCAAAGATTTTGGAGACGCTCAAGTTTATTAAGTTGCTCCTCTTTTAGATCATCATAGATTTTAAAATATTTATTGCATTCGAAAAATTTACGAAAGAATAGCAGGTTATCAGATTTCAGATTGTAATCTCGCTATCCTTAGAACTCTTAAACATAATAAAAAGTTATTTTAACTTCACTAGGTATTCATGAAAATAAGTGAATCAATTAACTTTAGTGCACAAGATCAAAAGAGCTATTATTAAATTAATCCCGATACCTACGATATATTGCCTTCCGTTAATAATCCGATTTCGCTTCAATTGAAAATACTCCCCTTTATGGAATCAATTGATTATTCGAATGGTTAAAATTTATATACCTAACTATAATACACATTAACAGCCAATATAAGCGGTTTTAAATAAAGCCTCGTATATACGAGTACCTCAAAACATGAAAGGGCTCAATGGATAGACTTGGCTTCTAGCCGAAAATTACGAATTTGAATTCAAGCAAGCATTAATTTTATGTCACCACTGTTTATGCGTATTGGTAATATAACATATTATCTATTCCTTACAACAGTGTTACATAGCTCATATCGGTAAATAACATTATTATTTTAATTATATTTTTTTATATATACGATATTCATGACTTCATAAAATATTTTAATGTACTGTACCTGCCTTATTGCATTTTTTCCACCAACGCTCAATGACAATAGCAAAAGTCAATTAGCCCTTTGTAGAGCCGCAGCTTTATATTTCGTTAAATAAATATAATTCGGTCATTATTCAACGTAATCAAACACGTGCCAAACTTGACAAATATTTTCTATTACAAATTAACGCTACGGCAAACATTAATCATCGAATATTTCGAGTAATTTAATTAGGTAGTTGGTAGTTGGAACAAACAAAGAACCTATTTTGGATCGCCAAATGTAATAACTAATAATATAAATATATTGCAATACTGTTTTATTTATATGTCATGTATGTATTTAAAGTTTGTGGAATGTCTGTGAAACGTGACTTGAATTAAAAAATGAGGCTGTCATGGGACGCCATGATAATATGAAACATCGCAATGAATGGCTATTGAAATATTTTATTGTTAAAGAAAATATATGTATATGGAAAAAAACTACGTGTTTTATTAATAAAAGTTTTTTTTTGTTATTGTTATAATAATATGTGGCAACGAAGTATACATAAGTATATAAGTACATGCGCACACAAGGAAGTAGAGAGTGGGGCGGTGGAGGGCAAATGAGGTTTGGAATTATGGCGTATAAGTCGGTCTTACCCCAAACGAACCAATAGATATTTCATATCAAACTAAAACGATTTTTACTCTTTAGGTGATTATAATGAATGCATCGTAAGAGCGATACGGAATAGGCCAGACCAGTAAGCAATATAAATGTCACAGGTTTGATTCTGGTATCTGGACTTTTGATTTACCTATACTTAATTCTTAGCACGTTTGATACTTATTTCTAAGGAAAAGTAACATATAATTAGTAGATAAAAAATACTACAATATTTGATACAAAGTACCGTAGACGTAGTATTTATCTATTTATTTTATTTTATAAATCATCGTAGTGTATTGCTATCATTGTAGCGGGTCAAACAATTGAGAGGGTGCGCAAGTACAAATATCTAGGGACATGGCTTAATGATACCTGGAGCTGTGAACAGGAGGTAAAGACTCGCATAGAAATAACTCGCATAGAAAGCGCCTTCTGCAAAAAAAAAAAGTAAAAAAAAGTACTCTGGAATCGCAGACTTAAGATCCCTGTGCGCATAGGACTCTTACATTGTTACATCTGGCCTTACTTCTTTATGGATGCGAGGCGTGGACAATTAAAGAAGACCTCAAGAAACGTATAGAAGCTTTCGAGATCGAGATATAGACGTATGTTGACCATTAGTTGGATTCAAAAGGTCTCGAGCGTGGAAGATCTGCGACGCGTCAACCAGAAACGGCAACTTTTGGAGACTGTCAAGAAGAGAAAAGTTGTATCTCTCAGACACGTGTTTAGGCATGAATGATATGAACTTTTGCAACTTATTATGATGGGAAAAGTTGCCGGAAGGAGAAATGTTGGTCGCAGAAAAAAGTCTTGGCTGTGCAACATCCGAGAATGGACGGGAATTGCGAGTGCTGCCGACGAACTCTTTCTCCTACTACTAAACTACTCGTAAAGAACAAGAAGGAGTATTCAAAGCTGACTGCCAACCTTCGCTAGTCGGAGTTACACTCGAAGAAGAAGAAGATAAATCATTCAGAAACATTTTCGCTTTTTAATTAAAGGAAGAACAAAATGTAAAGTTGGGTTAATTTTCTTTAATTTTTTTTTCTGTAAGCGTAAAATACATACTCGTTATTAAAATTAAATAACTTATTATTTTCAGGTTTAATTTTTATTTGTTTTATAAAATTTAATGACCACTTTGAACCATAAAATTGGTAAGAAAATTTAATTATGATGCAGAATAAGTTTTCATCAATATCAATCCGACTTATTGAAACTTTTCCGCGATTTCTCATTTTTTAGAATTGGCCATCCGAACACTTAAAAAAGTCAGCCTCTATTTATATTCAATAAACTGTAAAAATACCTGGTCCAGCTGTAATCGATTACAACGTAATATAAACGAAAATGTTCAATATTACACGGTATTACAGATAAAAGCCCGGTGGAAAACACTCAACGCAGTAATCAAGTTACAATATGATCGAATTACGAGCCGCTCGAGGTTGATCTGGGAAGGGTGCCTTTAAAGGCGACAGTTTTTTACCTAAAGGTAAAACTGAATTTTCCTTTTATTTATTTTTATTATATACAATATAACAGAAATTAGGCTTACCGATACAAAACGTTCACGAAAGGTTGTTAGTAAATGTTCGAAATTAAAGTAAAAACAAAGGACCCTCACGGGACACCCGGCATATGTGAAACAATGAAACTGATGGTTATATAATTTATAAATAACGAATTATATATGAATAATTTGCGGAGCTAAATATCTTTATTGTTCATAAGAACTTCACTCACTCAAAATCAATTTGATATATTTATTAAAATATATTATATATATTTCTCGATATAATTTTGTTATGTGTAGATAGATTTATACATTTCAAAAACACGGCTCCGTCGGCAGGTCCAGATAAATATTTCTCCATAAGATGTTGTCATTCGCAGACTCCGAATAACGAGGGTTTGTGTGATCTCTCTCGTCGGACGAACGCCTCATGAGCCCCTTGAATTTAACATCAGTATGAGGAATATGTATTATTTTATTTAGTTTGTAATTTTGTGATTGAAAACAATTATAATTTTTAATTTAAGTTTATTATTCATTTAATGGATGATCACGCTTGGTAATGAAAGAATCATTATATGATATTTGATTCCCTTTATCTTTAGTATATTTGATGCATGGATGGAGTATATTATATACTTTGCAATACTCATGTAAGATATATAAATTAAATTGATGTAGATAGTTTTTAAAGTACTTTTATAAGCCTTTTGACTTACAACTACAACGTATCTTCTTAGCTGGTACTAACCCACAAAGGTATCTGTACGAATATTACACAGCTTAATTTTATAGTATGTTTGTTTGTAAGAACGTAATAACCCAAAGATCAATCAATCTGTTTGGAAAATTATTTTTGCGTTTGATGGCCTCTTTATTTAGAACAATTATATTATATAGACAATATTGTAACATCATGCTATGATCTACGGTGGCGCAGATAAATGCGAATGAAACCGTGCGAAGCAACTTGTATTTAATATAAAACTTACAAAATTGATACATTATACAAAAACATTTCTACTGGTGGTAGGGCTTTGCGCAAGCTCGTCTGGGTGGGTACCACCCGTTCATCAGATATTCTACCGCAAAACAGCAGTAATTGGTATTGTATTTAAGGTGAGTAAGCATGTGTAATTACAGGGACATAACACCTTAGTTCCCAAGGTTGGCGGCGATTTTGCGATATAAGCGTTAGTGACCACTTACATTTAGGTGGTCCATATGCTCGTCCACCTACCTATTCTATAAAAAAATATGTTTTAATAATATTGTATGATTTTAATTTTAGTTTAAAACACTGTCACAATGGAACGAATACAGAACATTATTTCTTTACCCATTGCCCAATAACTGTCAGCAATATTGTATAATTTCATATTAATTTTGGGAGCATAAATATATAGCAATATTTGTTGGCTAAGGGTAAGATTATCAGAAGCCCATTTCCTCAGTACTGAGCACGTCTTGTCCTTGTTTACTGAGCTTTACGCTTCACTGACCTCCTATAGTTTAACTATATTGTATAAATAATCTGTATGTGGCCGGTAAAGGATTTTACGATCTGTTGATTTTGAATGTGGTAACTATAATATGTGTCTAATAATAATATTGTACTATTATACACGTTTATTATGTATATAAACATAAATCAAAGTAGAGTTTGCGTGCGTTATACATCTTTAATATATTATAAGTATTTATAGAGAGAATGGTTGATGCTTTTTCCACCGTGCTACTTGCTACCGTGCTACCGTGCTAGTGGCGGTCGGCGAAGATGTGACATAATTTAATTGAATCTGATTCATTCATCCATTCCTGATTCTACACAAAAATAAACCCTATGGTTTATCTTTCATATATATAGGTATATTGAATCGTAACTGGCAACCAATTCTACTAATTGATAGCAGTAACGATACGTTCCCGATTCTAATCCAGTTCAACTTTGACCAAACCACACCTGGATTGTTGTGTAAACGGCAACGATTATATTTCCATTCGATTGCGATAGTGTCAATTTGTTAGTAGAATTAGCCCCCTGGTTATCTTACGTCTTTGTTCTCTATCTCGATGTCTTTGTTCACTGACTAACACGAGATGATTTAAAGATTTTCGTATACATTGAAGCCTTAAATATACATACATATCCTATTTAATATTTTAGGATTTTTATTCGCTTCAATGATAAGTAAATAAACAGTTTCATATAAACTTCGTTCTGTATAACGAGTTTTGCCATTGTTTGCTGTTGGCAGCAACAATCAAATTGGTGTACGAGCGACACGGGAGCGTCACAAACACTGCGGTGTGACACAAGTCGACTGCGTTGCGAAGTTTAATTAGGCAGTCTGCTACAGAAACACACACAGTCTGCAAAACGGTGCGTTAAGGCTAAATTATTGGGAAATTAATTTTGTTTAATCTTTAATAAAATTAAAGATTTCATCAATTTAAAACAATATTAATAATAATGACAACTAGACAGTAAAATATATAAATTTGACTGAAATTATAAAATTAGTCTTCGGTTTAATAATTATTTAAATATATCTGAAATAAAAAATATAATAAAATATTATAATGTATAAATAGAAAAGCGTGGAGTTAGTATTCGTTGATTTTCACGGTTGTATTATAATCATTTAATTGTATTTCATTGGAATATATTATATGTAATTTAATTGATGATTTTTATTTTACATTGGTAAAATAAAATTAATTTTGTAAAATTACTCCTAAAGTGCTTGTAAAAGCCTACTTGATTAAAGGTTATGTTGAATTGGTATCCACTGCGTGAAAAAAGTTTTCAGTTTTTTATCAGTAATACCACATATAATTGACGAAATTACATCATTTGACGTTCCCTGTAGTTTCAAGAAACTTCTCAAAACCATTCATGTTCACGTACATTTGAATGAAATAATTGTATTTGTAGTTAATTTCATAAATATATGATATACGGGTATCTTGAACGGGTACAGTATCAGCTAGACCAATTTTCGTCTGGCTCTTAATTCTTAACCATCTACCACTGGTCTCCGAGACTGCAGGGTATTTTCAAATTCAAACGTTTTGATGTTGTCGTGTTGTGGAACAAAGTGCGTCTAGATTCACATTTAGACCTATTCTACATTTTGAACAATATTGTGCTTATGCTCGGCAAGTGAAGAAGTGCCCGCTACTGGCCTGGTTAATTAAAAATATTTCACAAGCGGTCTCTGTGGCCGCACGTAGGTGGTAAAGATAAATAAGGGACGTTAAGATTAAAGATTTAGCCTGTTGGATTTGTAAATATAATTATGATTTTGTTTTTAACTAAAAATAATTTTCGCAACTTCACACGGTTATATTGATTTTACGATATATTTTAAGCGAACAAAATAGATAGAGGAATCTATTAAAAGCAATTACAGTGAAAAATTAAGATGCTTATAACAAATAGAAGTAGTAAAATCGTGGTACCATATTGTTTGAAACACTTTGAAGCCTGATGTAGTTTTAAAACTAAACATCGTTTGGTACCGTTCGTTCGTTTGAAACTCGCGACGAAACTACAAACCTTCACACGAATCGCAATTAAACTTGTTCGTATGCGTTTCCATTACGTAAACGTATATCGTTAACGTCTTTATTAAATGCGATTTTTTTAATATGTGTTACGAGTCCTGATTTTGCAAAGGTAAAAGAAAGATTTGCGACATTATATTTTTTTTGTGAAAGATATGATCTCTCCGTCCGTACTGGACATATCTTACTCCTTGCTTATATTTTTCTTGTCATACATTTATTCAAAAACTGTCATGGATTTATCTGTAGATATTTTAGAGATCAGTAAATATTAATAAATTTTATAATGTTAGTATATGTACAAAATAAAATAATTGAAGTGCTCTTGACATTATATGTATAATTTTATTTTTATAAATTGATATCATGGACGAGATGGCCTAGTGGTAAGAACGCGTGAATCTTAACCGATGATCGTGGGTTCAAACCCGGGCAAGCACCACTGAATTTTCATGTGCTTAATTTGTGTTTATAATTCATCTCGTGCTTAACGGTGAAGGAAAACATCGTGAGGAAACCTGCATGTGTCTAATTTCATTGAAATTCTGCCACATGTGTATTCTACCAACCCGCATTGGAGCAGCGTGGTGGAATAAGCTCCAAACCTTCTCCTCAAAAGGGAGAGGAGGCCTTAGCCCAGCAGTGGGACATTAACAGGCTGTTACTGTACTGTAAATTGATATCAATTATTTTTTTATGATATTATGGAAATAGTAGCCTCTTTTTGCTTATTGATTCGTGAAAAAATTGGTTACCAGGGTAATTATTTTACCATGTTTTCAATTCAAATAAAAACAAGCAGCTTAAATACCTTTTAATTTATATTTAATAAAAAAATATATAAAATTTCCTTTACAGATGTTTAAGTTCACTAACTAAAAATACTTTTTAAAACAAACAACAATTATCCCACAATATTTATTATGTAAAAATATAGAATTTATTACCAGAACTAAAAATATATAATTATTTATGTGTAAATTTTCGCATAATCAGTTGTATCTTATTTAAAACTAAGTTGCAAAGTAATAAGGCTCACGTATATTAACATTTAAATTAGAAAGAAGAAAGGAAATTTTAAAATACATGGACGCTGAAGTATGTAGAATATATTTATATAAAGAAATATAAACATAATATATAAACAAAGCTATAATTTTTACTGCTATTCCTCACGGATTCCCTAAATCACTTTCAGTTGAAAAAACATTGTTGGCAAACAAAAAACCTACCCTCAAATCTGCTAAACTCGGGGCTATAACAGCACTCGAGTCCACTTGAACGGTTTGATGCTGATCGGGACAGGGTGTGAAGAATACTCCCGATATCTCAGCGATATAAGAGGATAAATAAAAAAAAGATGCTCCGCTTTTATTAAAATCAATTCAAATGGATATTTTAACGCGATTTTATTAAAGTTCGTGTATTAAGTTCGATTTTGAAATAATATTTAATAGGAACGTTCACGTTTTGTAGATTCCAGTGTATGATTATGTGTTTATATTTCAATATTGATATAATTAAAATAATCGTTTGATTTAATAATTAGAAAAAGAAGAAGAAAATAAGCAGTAGTTTGATTTAATAAGTAGCTAACTACTGAGTTTTATATCAGTTATTTTCCTGTCTACATTTGAAAAAAACAGTTATTTTAAGTTTAAGTTTTATAATTAATTATGTTTCATTATTATGAAACATAATTAATTATAGACGAGGATTATTCATAACAATTTATAAGTAACAAGTGTACCGCGGCACGCTGAAATCGCATCAGCTATACCGGCGACAACTAATAAACTAACTTCATTAAATAACGCGCTCAAAACTTGCCCAGCGACAATCAAGAGGATCTACGAAACTAATTGATAAAATACAGATACTTTTTAATATAATAATAATAATTAACCAACAATGTTATGAGTCTAATACAGTTACATTTCTCAATAAATTGGCAATCATATTAAAATCATACTTAAATGGCAAATATATTTTTCGTAAATCGGGATGGTTATTTAGCTAACGATAAGCGCAACATTTATTGAAGCCAAAGGTAAAATTGTACATGCCGCGTGGTTTCTGGCAGATATATATAAATAATGAATCCACCTCAACCTAAGGGTTCCATAATAGAAGATATTTTTTGCGGCACCGTAAATGTATGCAAAATTTGTTGTTCTTGCGATATCATTAAGCAAACTGAATCGAAAACAAGTAAATGGGATAAGAGCAAGTTTTTTTTTTTTTATATTTGCCGGGAGGGCAAATGACTCTACTCCACCTGATGGTAAGTGGTAGTAGAGTCCAAACGCGACGACGGCCAGTACAGATGGGAAAAACGTTCTGCACTAGCCACCTTCGCCTTGCCGGCCCGCAAGATGCCTCTTCACGAACGATGACAATGAAATATATACATTCTAGATTTATTAAATGCAAAATTCGAATTGCTTATTTTTTAATAAGTATAAAATTTACCTTATAAATTTTAATCTAATTAAAATGTATGATCAATCAATCAATCAATCAATCAACAGCCAATCGTTGTCCACTGCTGAACATAGGCCTCTCCCAAGGTGCGCCAAAGCTCCCTGTCCTCCGCCTTCCGCATCCAGTTGGTGCCCGCCACCTTCTTAAGGTCGTCGGTCCACCTGGCTGGAGGGCACTCTACGCTGCACTTGCCGATTCGCGGTCTCCACTCTAGGACTCGTCTGCTCCAACGGCCATCGGTCCTACGACATACGTGACCCATCCCAAGCGAATTCTTCGATCGGCTTCCTTCTCGAAGTTGTTCCTACCGACTTGTAACATAAACATCTTACCCCCCTACTGCGCTCGCCAACACGCCTGCCCAGCGCGGCGAGTATGGGCAAACCCCTCCCTTAATGGCAGATGCGCCCAAAAAAAGGCCCCCAGTTACCGGCAAGCCCGCTAGGCCCGACCAAGGTAGCGGTCGCGGTATCGGCAGGGCAGGGGGTGCTAAGAATCACCGGTTCACGGCAGGCTACCGTATAAAACGACTGCACATGGCAACGTATAATGGACGCTCGATGAGGCTGGACCATCACCTCGCCGAATTAGAAGTAGAGTTAAGTCATATAAACTGGCATATACTGGGGTTATCTGAAGTCCGAAGACAGGGGGAGGACACGATAACTCTAGAGTCCGGTAACTTACTCTACTTCCGCGAAGGTGATAACTTCTCCCAGGGTGGTGTCGGTTTTCTAGTCAAAAAGGATCTCATTAGCAGCATTGTGGAAATGAGTAGTGTGTTGAACCGGGTAGCGTACCTTGTCCTAAAACTTTCCGACAGGTACTCCCTGAAGGTCGTACAGGTATATGCGCCAACTTCGACATACTCTGATGATGTGGTCGAAGCGATGTACGAGGACATCGCAAAGGCCCTCGACGACACCTCGAAGGCCCACTACAATGTTGTTATGGGAGACTTTAATGTTAAAGTGGGAGTACAGGATAGCGGTGAATCGAAAGTCGGACCTTACGGCTTGGGCTGCAGAAATCACAGGGGGCAAATGCTGGTAAACTTTCACGAAGCGCAGGGGCTTTTTTGATGAATTCTTTCTTTCAAAAGAAGCCTCAGAGGAGGTGGACCTGGCGAAGCCCCGATAACGTGACAAGGAACGAGATAGACTTTATCATTTCGAATAAAAGGCACATATTTAGAGATGCTTCAGTGATCAACAGGTTTAATACCGGAAGTGATCACCGCTTGGTTCGAGGCACTCTAAATATCAACTTAAAAGCCGAAAGATCGAGAATGAAGAGGTCTACTCTCCGACCTACCATGCTCCAAGCTGCTCAAGGTTCCGAAAAGTTCCAAATGGAACTTCAAAATCAATTCACCTGCAAAATGTATGAATAATTATTAAAATAAAAAATGTGTTATTTAACAAATAAATAACTTAACTTGTAAACAAATAAATAACTTAACTTGTAAACCGTACCGTGTAAGTTTTTTTAAAGAATTGAAATGTTTTTGTTGTTAAGTGAATTACCCGTAAATGTTCCAATATGGACAACAAAGGCCTTGTTTCCTCTTAAGAAGAGGACTTGGAGCTATATTCACCGAACTAATGCACTTTATGACATAAAAAATGATGTTAGTCTTGATGATTACAACAACTTCATCTTCAACTAAAATTTACAAGTTCTGTCCTCTAGATTATTATTGATAAATTAAATAGCAAAAACATTTTTATTAATTTTATATCAATAGTATAAAATTATGGGGATAAAAAAATAGTTGTAGGTAATACAAACTTTTATAGAAAATAAATAAAGGAATTATCAAGAATTATGAAATTTCACGTTTTTCTTCAAATAGGAAGTGTATTTTGGTGTTGATGTTTTATGTACGAAATATTTTATATTATTATAATATTGATAATTGTTATCGGATAAAAATAAAGAAAATATAAATAAGGTATATAATAAGGCATTCAGGATCACATCAGATTAGTAATATTGGCTGAACATACAAATGGATTTGGCTTTATGCCACACTTCCGACGTTTATTGTACAATAAAGAATGATTTTATGCTCCCAACTGAAAATTGTTTTCAAAAATGTTGTATTAAATTATTAAAACATTAAAGTGAGGAAATAGATGAAGCCTTTACATTTACCGATCTCCAGTGGAAATAATTTATTTACTGGAAGCCTCAAAATAATACACAACAATAAATCACACTTTGTCTTGGAGAAATATGACGAATATTTTTTATTGGTTAGCATTACATTAGAAGCAGTTTGGTGGAATCAGTCTTTTGGTTTAAGTCATTGTTCCTTATTAAAAAGCGAATTACTCAATTAATTAATTTAAGATTCCCCTCACCCATCCTTAAATATTATTATCATGATAAAACATGGTCACTTAGGGCTGGAGGCCAAGCGCAATCCAAAGTGTGTTTGCAGCGTCTTTGCTCGAGCTCGCGCGCTTACACTTGAGAAAACGTGCGAACGTGCAATAGTGAACATAGTGAAAATTATCCATAAACGGTCGCCTGAAGTAACGCGTAGACGCGTAACTCTGCGCTATTTAATCCGATTTGTTAATTTAGAGGACCATTCATTAATCTTTTTTTATTTAAGATAATATAAACTACTCACGCAATATTTACAGTTAATTACAGATACAGATCGATAAAACAATTATAATTACTTACAACTACGAGAAAAAAAAAGAGAATTTAGGATTACATTTTATGCCATCTCCAGTTTTTATCACACATCAAAGTGCATGTCAAGTGTTCTGCGTTCCCCAAGTGTTGAATAGCTGGTCGTGTGGGCTATAGTTTGTAGTGGGAACAACGTCACCTGAAGTTTGAAAGTTTTAGCGTTAATACGAGCAAAACTTTACCGGGAAATTGTATTTTATTAAATAATAGAATTTTATCGTAATTATCTTGCAACAATGTTTGAGTTTATGAGAGTTTGAACTTCTAAAACAATTGTGCATTGTTATTCTATGTAATTAGGAGTTATTTATGTATTTAATTTCGTTTCTAAAACGTGGCGAAATAAGCTGCCACACAGTCATAATTGAACTAAGATAAGTCTGATTTAAATTTTCATCCTGTTTATATTTACATTTCTTGCAGGTTTTTAAAATAACTTATTTACTAAGATTCGCGTTTTTAAAAAACAAAAAAATATATTATTATTATATATTTTAAAGATACGAAATAGTCATAGCTTCTACTGATCACAAAACTAAAATAAACTTCACCTAAACCGTTAACCACCGGAATATAATTTATGCGATGTTAATTAATAAACGTTACTTTTATTTTATACTTAATGAACACAGTTATTTTTAAAGCTTTCGTCCAAAAAATATATCTAACCTCCACATATAGAGAATCAAATACAACTGTTTGTTCTACATACAACAGTAATTTTTAAATTGACTTATATAATGCATTAGAATTTTTACGTTTTTTATAAACGATGATAACAAACAACACAAAAAAAATATCAGCGTAATTTTCTTTAATTCAAATAATAACAATCTTTAGCCAAAATGTATTTACGTTTATAACCTTGAAGAGAAGTAGTGTACAAATTTCGATTTCAAACTGTTGATTTGTGTTTGCAGTAAGCTACAATCCCTAACAATAGTTAGGGATTGTAGCTTTTATTGCGTATACTAATAAGAACTATTATTGTCTGTTATAGTTGTGTACTACCATTAAAGTGAACTTAGTTGGAACAGTAGCTCCTATAAAAGCACACTGTAACGCTGGTAGCAAAATGTTTGCTAACAATACCACGTGTAATACAGCGTAACATTCGACTGACACTGTGTATTACATAATAGCCGATAGTGTTCAAAATATAGAGTCGAAAATCGCTCGTTTATAAGGTCAATGTTTATTTGGACTATTATACAGGAAGTATGATGTTAAGGTACACGAGGAAGCGATGCTGATGTATATAACTTAATAATAGGACGATTATGTAACTGCTTAAGTAATTATTCTAATTTGATTATAACAAAATTAAAATATTTAATAAAATTATAACCTAACATAATAATATATTATATACATAATAATATATACATAATATATATATATATATATATATATATATATATATATATATATATATATATACATATATATATATGTATATATATATATATATATATACATATATATATATATATATATATACATATACATACATACATATATATACATACAACGTTATTTAGCGGGTGATTAGTGCACACTCTAGATTGATTCTTCTCTTTCTGTTATCACTGATTTTACATTCGAAAGAATAAGACAGCATTGCTTAAATAATCATTACCATAACAATAAGCAATATTTAAAGGTTGACGTTTATTTCACCAGGTTTTTGAACGTTTCTAACGGATATTTTTAATAGCATAAATATATCTATTTAATGAAAAATTATTTTTTTCATCTACATCTACGTTGCCATCTACTCACTGGTATCTCAAGGTCTTGGGTTAAAATTTACGGTCAGGACATTAAAAAATAATAGGGTTTTCAGCCGAGTAACTCTCAGTAGCAGCCCAGGAGTTGTGCAGTTGGCAGTGTTTATTTACTTCCCTTGGAAGTTATTATCGTGTCCAAATAGCCATTCCTTCGGATTATGAAAATGTGGGAATGGAGAACAGTTGGGCTTAATTTGTTGAATTCCATGTAGAATAAATAACAATTCTATTGTATTTAATTACTGCAATTTAAGTGTTAATGAAGAGAAACTTCGATTTCTCGATAGAATCTTTTAGTGGTAATTTTAAATCTTAATAAATTATTCGAAATGACAACTCAACAGTGCTCTTATAAGTGAGCATGCTTGACTAAAGTATGTTTTGAATTGATTTTGTTTTGCTTTCGCTTATCACTTGAGTTCATTGACAGATGAAAGCTATGTGTGCGTATTTGACAACAAAATTAAGCAGCAATACATCTATACCAGCGACCATCACATTGTTAGGGCATTGTTTGCGACTACGATAAATTTGTTCTTCGGTTACCTTTGTTATGTATCAATGAAATCATATTATATTCAATAAATTAAACCTTACATAAAAACGTACTTCTTAATTATGTTATAATCATGAGCTATAATCATTATTATTATCTATGTATCATATTACTATCAACGCTTTTTGTTGTTGTCAAAGACCCACTTCAGCACTACTGCCTACATTTATATTTACATTTAAATATTCGGCAAGCATACATAAAACGTATTAGTTGAATATATAATAAAGCCCTTTTTGAAGTTGGCTAAAATGAAACGTATGTGTTGTAAAAATGTGATCATTACTAATTTACATTTTTGTAGTTAAATTTAATAAATATTTTATAATTTTTTTCATTCATTCGTTTGTGTAAGATTCATACAATGTTTACCCCTCGTATCATACAAATTCCCCCCCTTAAAGTTGACCAAATTTCAGCTTTCTAGACTCAATAGTTTTGGCAATCAATCAGAACAAATTACTTTATTAGTGAACCAACTAATGATAATATTTCTAGAAAAAAAACACAGTAACAGGCGTTTCTTATTAGCCTAAAGAAAAACATAAGAATATTACATAAATAGTTATATTGCTTATTTCACAAAATAAATACAATTCGTCCTATAATACAGTTTCGAATCTCAAAGCCACTCAATATTTCAAGTAATAAAATCGAAAATCACATTCTTCAGAAGTTCAATTCGAAGTAACTTTTATTTCGATTTGAGGCGTCTCTGTCAAACCAAATCCTCAGATATAGAGCGGTTGATCTTGCAGTATAGAAAATTGTATTTCTGTGATATTTCCAAATCCCGTTTACAGTTCGCTCCTGAATATTTTCATTTCGTATTTCAAAGTAGAGTATTTATAGTTAATAGAAAATCGGAATTTCATGAGTAATTTTAGTTCACATCGTTTTATATTAAATTCGATAAAAATATATTATATAAATATTATTATTTTGTTATTTTTCACTTAAGAGCAAAATTCAGTTATATATTTTGTGAAAGGACACTGTTATTTAAGTGATTAAGTGAAGAGATTTGTTTTTCTCAATTAGGGCAAAAACTTTTATTTGCTCTGTAACACTATTTTTATATACGCATTAAGAAAATACTTAGTATATGAGGTCGGCTTCCTAATAAATAAAATAAAATAATGAATTGGTAAAATGCATGGGCTCAGTTGACTTGGTCAAAGTGAAATCATCTCATGTCGTAACTACGTTTTGTGTCGTAACTACGTTTTGTAAGTCGTTTTGTAAGTTGTAACTCGAGATGGTCCAGTGGTAAGAACGCGTGAATCTTAACCGATAAACGTGGGTTCAAACCCGGGCAAGCACCTCTGAATTTTCATGTGCTTAATTTCTGTTTATAATTCATCTCGTGCTTTTCGGTGAAGGAAAACATCGTGAGGAAACCTGCATGTGTCTAATTTAATCGAAATTCTGCCACATGTGTATTCCACCAAACCGCATTGGAGCAGCGTGGTGGAATAAGCTCTAAACCTTCTCCTCAAAAAGGGAGAGGAGGCCTTAGGCCAGCAGTGGGGCATTTACAAGCTGTTACTGTTACTGTACTGATGGGGTTAGTAGCCGTTAATTTTCATAAATAATATCAGTTTAATTATGTTGTAGTAATTTTATATATTACTGAATCTTGATACTGAAGGTTCCAATGTTTTTGTTTGAACCTACTTTATTTTGAATAAGATCTATAAAAATGAGTAATTAATTAAATTCTAATCGGTTAATCATTTAGGAAACAATATAATCTGTTGTATCATCATAAAAACATACCCCAAACGATTCGTTCATTAAACAATTCGTAGCCAATCACGATGTACATAACAAATTCGGATATACTTCACGCAAAAGGGTAAAATTTACAAAGTTACCTAGCTCGGTACACGATAAACTTTTTACAGAAAATTAAGCACATCACTCACAATCCGTCGCTGATTTGCTTATTTGCTAACCAAACTTGACTAAGGGCTCTTAAGGGTGCGATTGCGAAAACTACGTACCAAGTATAATATTATTAACTCGAAAAGATAATATAAAAATATTGACAAAAAATGTCGCAGAGTTTATTTCGGGTAAGGGTAATTAAAATTTGACAATCAATTGGTAAGTGTCAGTACTTGGGAATTATTTATGATTTATTTAATAAGTCATTAAGGAACGTCTAGATAAAACTTAAAGAAAATTAGCAGAGGGTAGATGTTAGGAATTAACTGACGTCACTACAATAACGAATGGTGGGCTTGGTGAGAGGGGTTCGATTAACGTCTTTATGGGGAGTTGGACAGAGTGCAAATATAGTTGATATCATAACATAGATTCAGCTTTTCTTAAGTTCAGTTATATATATAATTACGTAAATAAAACTATTTAATGAAGGGGTTATTTAGGGAAATCCTGACGACATATTTTCCTTTGTCTAATTTAAGAAGTCTAAACGTGACCAAAGTGAATGTGGGCACAAGTACCCAATATTAAAAAAAAAGAATAATATAAATATTTTCATAACGTAAATAGACTTTTTCTTTTTTCCTTTGAGGATCTCGCGTTTAGTGGTCGTTCTTGCTCAAGGTTATTTCAAGAGGTACGGTGTAGAATGCAATTTCCTCTATAAAGGGTCTAAAGCCCTGTCCAAAATGTACACGTGATTGGAGTATTCGACCGTCCCTCTGAGGACATTTCATTTCTAGTTTCATTTTATTTTCGGCTCTTGGGTCCGTAAAATTTGATTTAACATTTTTTTATGATATATATTTTATTAAAGCTAGCGAATAATTCAGCCATTTGATTTAATCAAACAAGTGTATAATTAGGTAATTTATTTTTACTATATTTTTTTATTTATTCATAGTTAACTTACAAACAAGCGTTAAATGAATTTATGAATTTAAAATAAATTACATAAAACACAGTTGAAACAGAAAAAAAAAACATTCTTGTTTAATAATTTTTTTAATTATAATTTTTGCAATTTAGTTTAATTCGAGATTCGGATAGCAAATATTTGAAATAATGAAATATTACAACGCTAAAGAGTTTGTTTGAACGCGCTATTAACATGAACTAACAGTCCGTTTGGAATAATTATTTTATAATTTTACATTATATTGAATAAATAAATATATCCCATACTATATTAACTAAATATTAGCATATTGCTAAATAATTATTTTTAAAATATAAGTCGTAAAAAGTTTTATAGATAAACATTTTGTGTATTTTAAAATATAATAGGAGAAATTTACTTGTATTTAACAAATAATAGTTGCAGCATACCATAAATTTGTTTCATAAATGTCAACTGAAAAGGTGGATACGATAGACAAATTTGTCTATAGGCGATGTTCGACACATACCGACCCCCAATGAAGGCAATCAACGGTCGTTGACCCCTGTGGGAGTAATCAAT